>NC_053390.1:551029868-551304932 GCF_905171765.1 Bufo bufo | reverse complement strand
TGGTTAGATCTTTACCATATTCCCAGTTCTTAAGGGCTAGGCGTATAATCTCAGACCCCAAGGTTTTTGATAGAACCCTAGATACACTGGTAAACAAGTTTCTGAGGCGGGGTTATCCCACTAAATTACTAAAGGAAAAAAAGGAAGTAGCCAGGGACCTAAATAGGGAGGATACCCTTAAAAGGAAAACTGAACACTCCAAAATGATGAGGATCCCCTTTATCTCAACACACTCTGAACAAAGTGTGGATATAGGGAATATCATCCGACGACATTGGGGTATATTGAAAGGTTGCCACGATACAATCCAAGAATTTCATAATCCTCCGTTAATGTCCTATAGGAGATCTAGGAGTTTAAAGGATCAACTAGTAAAAGCAGATGTGGGTACTTTGAAAATAGGGAGGCAGACAACGTTGACAAGTCCTAGTGTTGGTTGCTTCCCTTGTCTGTCATGCGTTAATTACAGGTATATCCTCAAGGGCAAAACGTTTGTACACCCTCAAACCGGCGTCGCATATCGGATAGGTCATTATTTGACTTGCGACTCCAGTTATATTATCTATGTACTAGTCTGTCCATGCAGTCTACTGTATGTTGGTGAGACTACCACTGATTTTAAGTCGCATCTCAACAACCATAGGCTCAGCATAAGGAAAAAAAGACTTGACCTGCCAGTGTCAAAGCATTTTGCAGAATTCAAACACACTGAGAGAGACATGAAATGTTGTATTATTGATTTTGTTCCAATGCCTAGAAGAGGCGGCGATAGAGCCAGTTTATTAAAAAATAAAAGGGAATTAAAATGGATCCATGTACTTAATTCCCTCAAACCGCATGGTCCTAATGTGGATTATAAAATTGGGGCGGTATAGGATAGTGGCGTGCCTCCGTCCATCATATGGAATTGTTGTGCTGTACCTGCGTATGTTTGGTGATCAATTGTATGGGACAAAGTATATGTTCCTTATGGTTTGCCAAATTTTTAATTCTAATTTTCTTTTCTATATTTAATCACAGATGGTTTGCCACGGAGTATGGAGAGAGGAATTACGAGGCGACATTGGGGAATGGCGTGCAGTCAGGACTCTTATTATGCAAAGGATGTTTGTTTCTGTTTTTATTTTTATCTATGGCCACAGTCTGTTATGCACATGGCAGGTGATACTGAGGAGAACCCTCTTTGACGGTGGTGAAGTGCTGGTTATGACCAGGGGCGCAGTGCGATCCTGCACTAACGTGTGGGCACGTGACTGACCGTTGGTCACGGGTGGAGATTGCACCTCTAATTGTTGGGGTAGTCTTCACCTGATCCTGCACTGCCATCTATGGTATGTTGGCATGAATAAGTGCGGACGCCACCTTGAACCTGTGTATAACATACAACAATGGCTTAAAACTGTGTGCGCTTGTTATGAATATTTAACTCCCTAATCAAACATGGCGGATGCAGTATCGAAGTCACAATGCGCAGCTGCGCAATGATGTATGCGGCTAAAGCCGGAAGTACTCAATGTACGTCACTCTGACATGCGCAGATGCATCCTAGGCACGCCGGACTACACGCTACATCGTGGATGGCAGCCATTCGTCCTCATACTCTTCCTCTACCCTCCAATCGCAATACTTTACAGTAAGCACCTGGCACTATTGATTATCAATTACACATGGCACTGATCACGTTATTGATTCTAATTATGGATGTATGTAAGTTCTCCTTTTATGAGATGTAATTATGAGTATAGTATTAAGGGGATATACACAATATGGTTACAATTTATCCCAAAAATTGCTTGTATTTATTATCATATGTTTGTATGTTACATTTTAGGAGATTTGTTATCTATTATTATGGAATTAATTGCACATGTTTTGTTAAATCTAATGAATGAGCACACAATCTAATGAATGGGAAACGTTGCATGTCCCACTGGGGTAAATAAAGTTTTTTTGCAATTTTTACTTTTTGGAGTGCTGCCCTTCTTTTTTCTATTTTGTATTTATTAGATTGGCGACAATCCGCTTTGGGCCAGTTGCACCCACCAGCTTGCATCAGGGACGGTGCTGCCACTTTTTTTCTATATATATATATATATATATATATATATATATATATATACACACACAGTAGATATAAAAAGTCTACACACCCCTGTTAAAATGTCAGGTTTCTGTGCTGTAAAAAAATGAGACAAAGATATACCTATAAACTGTACAACTCAATTGAAAAACAAACTGAAATCTTTTACAGAGCAAGAGGGAAGAAAACATATATAAAAATAATAATATGGTTGCATAAGTGTGCACACCCTTAAACTTTGTTAAAGCACCTTTTGATTTTTTACAGCACAGAAACCTGACATTTTAACAGGGGTGTGTAGACTTTTTATATCTACTGTGTGTGTGTATATATATATATATATATATATATATATAGAAAGAAAAATGGCGGCACTGGCTCCAAGGGGAAATGGCGGGTGCACGTCCCAAAGGGAATGGACTGGTTTCCCTGATGGATAAATTCAGAAAAATGAGCGGCACTCCAAGGATAAAAGCAGTGAACCCTTTATTCACACCGGTGGTGCAACGTTTCGGCTCTAGTCACGAGCCTTCCTCAAGCAAAGATACAACTCAAATAACAGTGATTATATAGGGAGTACAGATCATGTGGTCACAGCCCAGTGGGTGTGTTCAACAAATCATAACAATACATAACAATAATTTTCAGTGAATACACATAGTACCTTATAGTGCAGAGAAATATGCTGATCATCATTGGAAAACAGTGATATGTGCTAAATATAAAGCAGTATACGGATCGAGTACATAGACATATATATATATATATATATATTTACAATCTCCTGAACTCCAAACTGAATGTCAGAATGGGAAAGAAAGGTGATTTAAGCAATTTTGAGCGTGGCATGGTTGTTGGTGCCAGACGGGCCGGTCTGAGTATTTCACAATCTGCTCAGTTACTGGGATTTTCACGCACAACCATTTCTAGGGTTTGCAAAGAATGGTGTGAAAAGGGAAAAACATCCAGTATGCGGCAGTCCTGTGGGCAAAAATGCCTTGTGGATGCTAGAGGTCAGAGGAGAATGGGCCGACTGATTCAAGCTGATAGAAGAGCAACGTTGACTGAAATAACCACTCACTACAACCGAGGTATGCAGCAAAGCATTTGTGAAGCCACAACACGCACAACCTTGAGGCGGATGGGCTACAACAGCAGAAGACCCCACCGGGTACCACTCATCTCCACTACAAATAGGAAAAAGAGGCTACAATTTGCACGAGCTCACCAAAATTGGACTGTTGAAGACTGGAAAAATGTTGCCTGGTCTGATGAGTCTCGATTTCTGTTGAGACATTCAAATGGTAGAGTCCGAATTTGGCGTAAACAGAATGAGAACATGTATCCATCCTCTGATGGCTACTTCCAGCAGGATAATGCACCATGTCACAAAGCTCGAATCATTTCAAATTGGTTTCTTGAACATGACAATGAGTTCACTGTACTAAAATGGCCCCCACAGTCACCAGATCTCAACCCAATAGAGCATCTTTGGGATGTGGTGGAACGGGAGCTTCGTGCCCTGGATGTGCATCCCTCAAATCTCCATCAACTGCAAGATGCTATCCTATCAATATGGGCCACCATTTCTAAAGAATGCTATCAGCACCTTGTTGAATCAATGCCACGTAGAATTAAGGCAGTTCTGAAGGCAAAAGGGGGTTCAACACCGTATTAGTATGGTGTTCCTAATAATTCTTTAGGTGAGTGTAGAAGAACTGGCTTCCTGTCCACACATAAGATGCTATGTTATTTGGAGAGTCAGAGTGTTGGTCACATGACACAGCTGAGAAGCAGAAGGGAAGTTATAACTAACAAATACAGTCACTGGTAAGAAAATTACCTTCACTACAGTTTACATCACGTATAGTGTTGAGCTTTGTCACGAAGTGCATTCCTTTGTAAAATGACGGGGAATAGCGATTGTGCCCCCCTCCCGTCATTGAACCCCTCAGATGCCACATTCATCGCTGATTGCGGCATCTGAGAATAATAGTGAGAGCTTTCAGGGGTTAACCCATAAAAAAAAAAAATAATAATACTCACCTTATCCATTTGAGTGCGTAGAGGCCACCATCTTGATTGAAGATCCTGTGCGAAATTTCATGTCATACGTCACAGTGCATGACATGTCGCGTGGGATCTTTAATCAAGATGGCCACGGCAGCCTCTTTGCTACTCAAATGGATGAGGTTGAGTATGTTGGGGCTTTTTTCCTGCCATTTCAGGGAAAATTGATTCATTACCACTAAGCACGAGGAAATTCGCCTTCCTAGCAAATCGAATTTTCCCTGAAATTCGGATGGAAGTCCACTCCAGATACTTCAATTCGCCCAAACCTAATCATGTGCCTTTCTAACAGGTCAAGAATAAAAAAATTTATGGGAGTGCTTCTTTAAAAAGTATTAATGATATGACCTGTGTGTGTAATTACGACATCAGAATTTAGGATTCAAATTGAGCAGTCTTTGTCATGTCCCATGTCTATGTACACTATCTTATCTCTGTTATTGCAGAGTGTGCGGTTTGAGGTTTGTCCCTCCAAACTCCCTGCATTCAGGCTCTGATTTAATCAGCTCCTCCTTTCTTCCGGTCCCTGGCTGCCCTGGGTGTACTCTGAACATGTTCTGCTGAACCATCTTAAAGAATGATCTTTTCTCCTATTCTTCATACCTGTCATTCAGTGACGCAGTCTGAAATTGGTCAATACAGACAACATAGCCGTATTGTCTCATGAGCTCACATTTCAGCCTATCGTCAGGTATTGATTGAGTCAGAACAGTCTCCTGCTTGAGTTCGTTATTGTGTCAGAATCGGGGCTCCTGAGAGGACCAAATTATTTGATCATTTTTTATATTTTTTTGTTCTTCTTCGCTTTGATATCTTTCATGCTATTTTATTTTTTCAAACTGAATTTTGTAGTCTCTGCATCAGATACTGCAAAGTTCCCTATTATATGTATTTTATGGACAATTGGTAACCCTGGTCATGTATAGTCAAATATTCTTGGGTTGATGTTAAAGGTCCAAAATTCATTATAAGAAAATTCATTCTGAGATGTGTTTTACTTATACAGAGCTCCAAATCGCATTTCCCTTCACAAGATGAAATCTTGTTTGTCTGTATCCACCCCTAGGGAAAGCATACTGGAAGGGGAAAGTATTGTACAACTTAAAGAGGTTGTCTCACTTCAGCAAATGGCATTTATCATGTAGAGAAAGTTAATACAAGGCACTTACTAATGTATTGTTATCCATATTGTCTCTTTTGCTGGTTTCATTAATTTTTCCATCACATTTTACACTGCTCATTTCTAGTGTTGAGCGAACAGTTCGAGCATAGTTCGGGTCCGTACCGAATTTTGGGGTGTTCGTGACACGGACCCGAACCCGAACTTTTTCGTAAAAGTTCGGGTTCGGGTTCGTCGTTCGGCATGTATTTTGGCGCATTTTGAAAGGCTGCAAAGCAGCCAATCAACATGCATCATACTACTTGCCCTAAGATGCCATCGCAGCCATGCCTACTATTGGCAAGGCTGTGATTGGCCAAGTGCAGCATGTGACTCAGCCTCTTTATAAGCTTGTGCGCACGTCGGGACGTGCTCACTCCCGATGTGAATAGAACAGGGATAGACGCAGCTGATGCTAGGGCGAGAATAGGCAGGGATAATTGAATAACTGGAAGCAAATTTCTCTCCTCCACCTGTGATTCATCTGAACAACTGCAGCTGAGCTGCTTTTTTGATAGGGATTGGCTATTTTTAGAGTGGCCAGAGTGATTTTTCCATCCACATGTACCTGGGCTGACCGCCGGCCGCCATTTTGCGACTTGTAGTGCTGCAGCAGAAGCTGCCACAGTGTGCATTCCAAAGCTCCAAACAAGTCAGACATCTACACCTGGGATTCAGACCAATAGCGATTTAGCAGCACAGTCCAAGGCTATTTTTTTTAAAGGTTGTGCAGACCATTTTGTGGCACATGTTACTGGGCTGATAGGCGGCGGCCATCTTGGGACTAGTAATAGTGGTCTGTGCCATAGAAATCCTACATCAGGGACTTGGGTGTGCTTGTGTCACCCCTACTAATACCAGTCCACCTGTAATCCATACAGTGAAAAGCCATAAAGTATTCCAGTGAGGGAATTTTTTTTTTATTTAAAAAAGGCCAAGTTAGTTTATCTGGCGTTCAATATACTAGATACAGTTAGGCCTGCGTTTCATACATCTGGAATTAGCAAACTAATGTGCTGGGGTTGGGAAAACATATATGTACCCATACTAGAATCTGTCAAAGAAAGCGGTACTCACATATAACAGTCATTCCATCTGTAATCCATACAGTCAAAGGACTGAAAGTATTCCAGTGAGGGAATTTTTTTTTTATTTAAAAAAGGCCAAGTTAGTTTATCTGGCGTTCAATATACTAGATACAGTTAGGCCTGCGTTTCATACATCTGGAATTAGCAAACTAATGTGCTGGGGTTGGGAAAACATATATGTACCCATACTAGAATCTGTCAAAGAAAGCGGTACTCACATATAACAGTCATTCCATCTGTAATCCATACAGTCAAAAGACTGAAAGTATTCCAGTGAGGGGATTTTTTTTATTTAAAAAAGGCCAAGTTAGTTTATCTGGCGTTCAATATACTAGATACAGTTAGGCCTGCGTTTCATACATCTGGAATTAGCAAACTAATGTGCTGGGGTTGGGAAAACATATATGTACCCATACTAGAATCTGTCAAAGAAAGCGGTACTCACATATAACAGTCATTCCATCTGTAATCCATACAGTCAAAAGACTGAAAGTATTCCAGTGAGGGGATTTTTTTTATTTAAAAAAGGCCAAGTTAGTTTATATGGCGTTCAATATACTAGATACAGTTAGGCCTGCGTTTCATACATCTGGAATTAGCAAACTAATGTGCTGGGGTTGGGAAAACATATATGTACCCATACTAGAATCTGTCAAAGAAAGCGGTACTCACATATAACAGTCATTCCATCTGTAATCCATACAGTCAAAAGACTGAAAGTATTCCAGTGAGGGGATTTTTTTTATTTAAAAAAGGCCAAGTTAGTTTATCTGGCGTTCAATATACTAGATACAGTTAGGCCTGCGTTTCATACATCTGGAATTAGCAAACTAATGTGCTGGGGTTGGGAAAACATATATGTACCCATACTAGAATCTGTCAAAGAAAGCGGTACTCACATATAACAGTCATTCCATCTGTAATCCATACAGTCAAAAGACTGAAAGTATTCCAGTGAGGGAATTTTTTTTATTTAAAAAAGGCCAAGTTAGTTTATCTGGCGTTCAATATACTAGATACAGTTAGGCCTGCGTTTCATACATCTGGAATTAGCAAACTAATGTGCTGGGGTTGGGAAAACATATATGTACCCATACTAGAATCTGTCAAAGAAAGCGGTACTCACATATAACAGTCATTCCATCTGTAATCCATACAGTCAAAAGACTGAAAGTATTCCAGTGAGGGAATTTTTTATTTATTTAAAAAAGGCCAAGTTAGTTTATCTGGCGTTCAATATACTAGATACAGTTAGGCCTGCGTTTCATACATCTGGAATTAGCAAACTAATGTGCTGGGGTTGGGAAAACATATATGTACCCATACTAGAATCTGTCAAAGAAAGCGGTACTCACATATAACAGTCATTCCATCTGTAATCCATACAGTCAAAAGACTGAAAGTATTCCAGTGAGGGAATTTTTTTTTTTTTAAAAAAGGCCAAGTTAGTTTATCTGGCGTTTAATATACTAGATACAGTTAGGCCTGCGTTTCATACATCTGGAATTAGCAAACTAATGTGCTGGGGTTGGGAAAACATATATGTACCCATACTAGAATCTGTCAAAGAAAGCGGTACTCACATATAACAGTCATTCCATCTGTAATCCATACAGTCAAAAGACTGAAAGTATTCCAGTGAGGGAATTTTTTTTATTTAAAAAAGGCCAAGTTAGTTTATCTGGCGTTCAATATACTAGATACAGTTAGGCCTGCGTTTCATACATCTGGAATTAGCAAACTAATGTGCTGGGGTTGGGAAAACATATATGTACCCATACTAGAATCTGTCAAAGAAAGCGGTACTCACATATAACAGTCATTCCATCTGTAATCCATACAGTCAAAAGACTGAAAGTATTCCAGTGAGGGAATTTTTTTTTTATTTAAAAAAGGCCAAGTTAGTTTATCTGGCGTTCAATATACTAGATACAGTTAGGCCTGCGTTTCATACATCTGGAATTAGCAAACTAATGTGCTGGGGTTGGGAAAACATATATGTACCCATACTAGAATCTGTCAAAGAAAGCGGTACTCACATATAACAGTCATTCCATCTGTAATCCATACAGTCAAAAGACTGAAAGTATTCCAGTGAGGGAATTTTTTTTTTATTTAAAAAAGGCCAAGTTAGTTTATCTGGCGTTCAATATACTAGATACAGTTAGGCCTGCGTTTCATACATCTGGAATTAGCAAACTAATGTGCTGGGGTTGGGAAAACATATATGTACCCATACTAGAATCTGTCAAAGAAAGCGGTACTCACATATAACAGTCATTCCATCTGTAATCCATACAGTCAAAAGACTGAAAGTATTCCAGTGAGGGGATTTTGCTTATAAAAAATAATATATTTCATTGTGGTGCGAGTTGAATCGCAACAATGAAGAAAAATACTATTAAGGGACGAGGACGCGGTCGTGGTGGTGTCCGTGGAGCCTCTGTTGCTGGTAGAGGACGTGGCCGTTCGGCCCCAGGCGCACACAGTAGGGAACGAACTCCCTCAACTAGCCGGCAGAATGTACCGCAATATCTCGTGGGGCCCAATGCCGCTCTTAGGATGGTAAGGCCTGAGCAGGTACAGGCATTAATCGATTGGGTGGCCGACAGTGCTTCCAGCACGTTCACCACATGGTCTTCCACCCAGTCTTCTGCGGAAAGCGCACAGGTGGCACCTGAAAACCAAGCCCATCAGTCTGTCACATCACCCCCAAGCATATCAGGGAAACGGTCTGAGCCACAAGTTATGCAGCAGTCTCTTCTTCTGTTTGAAGACTCTGCTTCCAGGGTTTCCCAGGGGCGTCCACCTAGCCCTTCCCCAGTGGAGGAAGACATACCATGCACTGACGCACAACCACTTATGTCTCCAGATGAAGAGGACATGGGAATACCACCACAGCAGAGTCACCGACTCTCTGATGATGACGAAACACAGGTGCCCACTGCCGCGTCTTTTTGCAGTGTGCAGACTGAACAGGAGGAGGTCAGGGAGGGAGACTGGGTGGAAGACGATGCAGAGGACGATGAGGTCTTAGACCCCACATGGACTGAAGGTCGTGGCGATGACTTTCACAGTTCAGAGGAAGAGGTAGTGGTGAGACCGAGACAACAGCGAAGCCAAAGAGGGAGCAGGGGGCCAAAGCAGACGAGCCGCCGCCCCCAGAGTTCGCCTGCTACTGGACATCGCCAACAGGGACCCAGCCCCACAAAGGCAGCTTCAAAGAGTTCCCTGGCATGGCACTTCTTTAAACAATGTCCTACCGACAAGACCCGAGTGACTTGCACGCTCTGCCATCAGAGCCTGAGGCGAGGCATTAACGTTCTGAACCTCAGCACAACCTGCATGACCAGGCATCTACATGCAAAGCATGAACTGCAGTGGGGTACACACCTTAAAAACCAGGCACTCGCTGAGGCTCCCCCTGCTCCCTCTACCGCTGCTGCCTCGGCTTCCGCCTCGAGAGGAATGTTACCACCTGCCGAGCAGCAAACAGAGGATGTGCCACCGACACCACCACCACCGCCACCGTCAACTAGCGTCTCCACTATATCACACAGCAGCGTTCAGCTCTCAATATCTCAAACCTTAGAGAGGAAGCGCAAATTCCCCCCGAGTCACCCTCGAGCCCTTGGCCTGAACGCCAGCATTTCTAAACTGCTGGCCTTTGAAATGCTGTCATTCCGGCTGGTGGACACAGACAGCTTCAAACAGCTGATGGCCATGGCTGTCCCGCAGTATGTGGTTCCCAGCCGCCACTACTTCTCCAAGACAGCCGTGCCTTCCCTGCACATGCAAGTGTCCGATAAAATCAAGTGTGCACTGCGCAACGCCATTTGTGGCAAGGTCCACCTAACCACAGATACGTGGACCAGTAAGCACGGCCAGGGACGCTATATCTCACTAACTGCACACTGGATGAATGTAGTGGCGGCTGGGCCCCCGGCGGACAGTTCCTTGGCGCACGTCCTTCCGCCCCCTAGGATCGCAGGGCATCATTCTCTGCCTCCTGTAGCCTCCTCCTCCTACTCGGCTTCCTCCTCCACTGCTTCCACCAGCTCATCCGGTCAGCCACACACCTTCACCACCAACTTCAGCACAGCCCGGGGTAAACGTCAGCAGGCCATTCTGAAACTCATATGTTTGGGGGACAGGCCCCACAGCGCAAAGGAGTTGTGGCGGGGTATTGAACAACAGACCGACGAGTGGTTTCTGCCGGTGGGCCTCAAGCCAGGCCTGGTGGTATGCGATAATGGGCGAAATCTCGTGGCAGCTCTGGGACTAGCCGGTTTGACGCACATCCCTTGCCTGGCGCATGTGCTGAACTTGGTGGTGCAGAGGTTCATTCACCACTACCCCAACATGTCAGAGCTGCTGCATAAAGTGCGGGCCGTCTGTGCGCGCTTCCGCCGTTCACATCCTGCCGCTGCTCGCCTGTCTGCGCTACAGCGGAACTTCGGCCTTCCCGCTCACCGCCTCATATGCGACGTGCCCACCCGGTGGAACTCCACCTTGCACATGCTGGAGAGACTGTGCGAGCAGCAGCAGGCCATAGTGGAGTTTCAGCTGCAGCACGCTCGCGTCAGTCGTACTGCCGAACAGCACCACTTCACCACCAATGATTGGGCCTCCATGCGAGACCTGTGTGCCCTGCTGCGCTGTTTCGAGTACTCCACCAACATGGCCAGTGGCAATGACACTGTTATCAGCGTTACAATACCACTTCTATGTCTCCTTGAGAAAACACTTAGGGCAATGATGTTAGAGGAGGTGGCCCAGGTGGAGGAGGAGGAGGAGGATGAGGGCTCGTTTCTAACACTTTCGGGCCAGTCTGTTTGAAGTGGCTCAGAGGGAGGTTTGTTTAAGCAGCAGAGGACAGGTTCACAAGTCGCCAGCCAAGGCACTGTACTGGAGGACGAGGAGGAGGAGGAGGTGGAGGGGGACGAGGATGACGCAAGTTCACAGCGGGGTGGCAGCCCAGGCCCATCACTGGTGCGTGGCTGGGGGGATACGGTGGACGATGACGATACGCCTCCCACAGAGGACAGCTTGTCCTTACCCATGGGTAGCCTGGCCCACATGAGCGAATATATGCTCCAATGCCTGCGCAACGACAGCAGAGTTGCCCACGTTTTAACGTGTGCAGACTACTGGGTGGCCACCCTGCTGGATCCCCGGTATAAAGACAATGTGCCCACTTTAATTCCTGAACTGGAGCGCGACCGTAAGATGCGCGAGTACAAGTGCACGCTGATAGAGGCGCTCTTGAGAGCATTCCCACATGTCACAGGGGAACAGGTGGAAGGTGAAGGCAGAGGAGTGGCAAGAGGTCGCCAACGCAGCTGTGTCACGGCCATCTCATCTGAGGGCAGGGTTAGCATGGCAGAAATGTGGAAAAGTTTTGTCTCCACGCCACAGCTATCTGCACCGACACCTGATACGGAACGTGTTAGCAGGAGGCAGCATTTCACTAACATGGTTGAACAGTATGTCTGCACACCCCTCCACATCCTGACGGATGGTTCGGCCCCATTCAACTACTGGGTTTCGAAATTGTCCACGTGGCCAGAGTTAGCATGTTATGCCTTGGAGGTGCTTTCCTGCCCGGCGGCCAGCGTTTTATCTGAACGCGTCTTCAGCACGGCAGGGGGCGTCATTACTGACAAGCGCAGCCGCCTGTCCACAGCCAACGTGGACAAGCTGACCTTCATAAAGATGAACCAGGCATGGATCCCACAGGACCTGTCCCTCCCTTGTGCAGAGTAGTCCTTATTAACTGCCTAAAACATGTCTTGTTGTGCTACGGGCCACTTCTTTATTTGATACAAATTTTATGAAACCCACAGTTGAATGAAACTCTTCTCTGTCTGGGCGCCGGGGCCTAACCAGATGAAAGTGGCCGGTTAAACTAACGGGTGACATGAAGCCATAACCTCTGCCATGCTACCTCTGTCTTCTGTCTGGGTGCTGAGGCCTAAGTCAAATAAAGCGGTCTTCTGCTGTGCTGGGGGATATGAAGCTAATCTCTGACCTCTCTCCTCTGTCTGGGTCCAAAGGCCTAAATCACTGAAAGAGGCCTTCTCCTGTGGTGTGTGATATGATGCCAGAATATGTGCTGTGGGGCCTCTCTCCTCTTCCTGGGTGCAGGGGTCAAATAAACTAAATTGTGGCCTACTCCTGTGGTGGTTGATATGATGCCTGATTCTCTGATGTGGAACCTCTCTCCTCTGTTTGGGTGAAGGGGTCAAAGTAACTAAATGGTGGCTTCTCCTGTGGTGGCTGATATGATGCCAGAATATGTGCTGTGGTGCCTCTCTCCTCTTCCTGGGTGCAGGGGTCAAAGTAACTAAATGGTGGCTTCTCCTGTGGTGGCTGATATGATGCCAGAATATGTGCTGTGGGGCCTCTCTCCTCTTCCTGGGTGCAGGGGTCAAAGTAACTCAATGGTGGCTTCTCCTGTGGTGGCTGATATGATGCCAGAATATGTGCTGTGGTGCCTCTCTCCTCTGTCTGGGTCCAAAGGCCTAAATCACTGAAAGAGGCCTTCTCCTGTGGTGTGTGATATGATGCCTGAATATGTGCTGTGGTGCCTCTCTCCTCTTCCTGGGTGCGGGGGTCAAAGTAACTCAATGGTGGCTTCTCCTGTGGTGGCTGATATGATGCCAGAATATGTGCTGTGGTGCCTCTCTCCTCTTCCTGGGTGCGGGGGTCAAAGTAACTCAATGGTGGCTTCTCCTGTGGTGGCTGATATGATGCCAGAATATGTGCTGTGGGGCCTCTCTCCTCTTCCTGGGTGCAGGGGTCAAAGTAACTCAATGGTGGCTTCTCCTGTGGTGGTTAGTATGATGCCAGAATATGTGCTGTGGGGCCTCTCTCCTCTTCCTGGGTGCAGGGGTCAAAGTAACTCAATGGTGGCTTCTCCTGTGGTGGCTGATATGATGCCAGAATATGTGCTGTGGTGCCTCTCTCCTCTTCCTGGGTGCGGGGGTCAAAGTAACTCAATGGTGGCTTCTCCTGTGGTGGCTGATATGATGCCAGAATATGTGCTGTGGGGCCTCTCTCCTCTTCCTGGGTGCAGGGGTCAAAGTAACTCAATGGTGGCTTCTCCTGTGGTGGTTAGTATGATGCCAGAATATGTGCTGTGGGGCCTCTCTCCTCTTCCTGGGTGCAGGGGTCAAAGTAACTCAATGGTGGCTTCTCCTGTGGTGGCTGATATGATGCCAGAATATGTGCTGTGGGGCCTCTCTCCTCTTCCTGGGTGCAGGGGTCAAAGTAACTCAATGGTGGCTTCTCCTGTGGTGGCTGATATGATGCCAGAATATGTGCTGTGGTGCCTTTCTCCTCTGTCTGGGTCCAAAGGCCTAAATCACTGAAAGAGGCCTTCTCCTGTGGTGTGTGATATGATGCCTGAATATGTGCTGTGGTGCCTCTCTCCTCTTCCTGGGTGCGGGGGTCAAAGTAACTCAATGGTGGCTTCTCCTGTGGTGGCTGATATGATGCCAGAATATGTGCTGTGGTGCCTCTCTCCTCTTCCTGGGTGCGGGGGTCAAAGTAACTCAATGGTGGCTTCTCCTGTGGTGGTTAGTATGATGCCAGAATATGTGCTGTGGGGCCTCTCTCCTCTTCCTGGGTGCAGGGGTCAAAGTAACTCAATGGTGGCTTCTCCTGTGGTGGCTGATATGATGCCAGAATATGTGCTGTGGGGCCTCTCTCCTCTTCCTGGGTGCAGGGGTCAAAGTAACTCAATGGTGGCTTCTCCTGTGGTGGCTGATATGATGCCAGAATATGTGCTGTGGTGCCTCTCTCCTCTGTCTGGGTCCAAAGGCCTAAATCACTGAAAGAGGCCTTCTCCTGTGGTGTGTGATATGATGCCTGAATATGTGCTGTGGTGCCTCTCTCCTCTTCCTGGGTGCGGGGGTCAAAGTAACTCAATGGTGGCTTCTCCTGTGGTGGCTGATATGATGCCAGAATATGTGCTGTGGTGCCTCTCTCCTCTTCCTGGGTGCGGGGGTCAAAGTAACTCAATGGTGGCTTCTCCTGTGGTGGCTGATATGATGCCAGAATATGTGCTGTGGGGCCTCTCTCCTCTTCCTGGGTGCAGGGGTCAAAGTAACTCAATGGTGGCTTCTCCTGTGGTGGTTAGTATGATGCCAGAATATGTGCTGTGGGGCCTCTCTCCTCTTCCTGGGTGCAGGGGTCAAAGTAACTCAATGGTGGCTTCTCCTGTGGTGGCTGATATGATGCCAGAATATGTGCTGTGGTGCCTCTCTCCTCTTCCTGGGTGCGGGGGTCAAAGTAACTCAATGGTGGCTTCTCCTGTGGTGGCTGATATGATGCCAGAATATGTGCTGTGGGGCCTCTCTCCTCTTCCTGGGTGCAGGGGTCAAAGTAACTCAATGGTGGCTTCTCCTGTGCTGATTGAAATAAAGCTGATGGTTGTGCCATCTGACATGGTTGCCAGGGTCTGATTCAATGGGGGCCTACTCCTGTGGTGGGTGATCTAAATGCCTGATTCTCTGCTGTGAAACCTCTCTCCTCCGTCTGGGTGTAGGGGTCAAAGTCTTTCAAAGTCGCCTTCTCCTGTGCTGATTGATATGAAGCTGATGGTTGTGCCATCTGACATGGTTGCCGGGGTCCCATTAAATTGTGGCCTACTCCTGTGGTGGTTGATATGATGCCTGATTCTCTGATGTGGAACCTCTCTCCTCTGTTTGGGTGAAGGGGTCAAAGTAACTAAATGGTGGCTTCTCCTGTGGTGGCTGATATGATGCCAGAATATGTGCTGTGGTGCCTCTCTCCTCTTCCTGGGTGCGGGGGTCAAATTAACTCAATGGTGGCTTCTCCTGTGGTGGCTGATATGATGCCAGAATATGTGCTGTGGTGCCTCTCTCCTCTTCCTGGGTGCGGGGGTCAAAGTAACTCAATGGTGGCTTCTCCTGTGGTGGCTGATATGATGCCAGAATATGTGCTGTGGTGCCTCTCTCCTCTTCCTGGGTGCAGGGGTCAAAGTAACTAAATGGTGGCTTCTCCTGTGGTGGTTGATATGATGCCTGATTCTCTGCTGTGAAACCTCTCTCCTCCATCTGGGTGTAGGGGTCAAAGTCTTTCAAAGTCGCCTTCTCCTGTGCTGATTGATATAAAGCTGATGGTTGTGCCATCTGACATGGTTGCCAGGGTCTGATTCAATGGGGGCCTACTCCTGTGGTGGGTGATCTAAATGCCTGATTCTCTGCTGTGAAACCTCTCTCCTCCGTCTGGGTGTAGGGGTCAAAGTCTTTCAAAGTCGCCTTCTCCTGTGCTGATTGATATGAAGCTGATGGTTGTGCCATCTGACATGGTTGCCGGGGTCCCATTAAATTGGGGCCTACTCCTGTGGTGGGTGATCTAAATGCCTGATTCTCTGCTTTGAAACCTCTCTCCTCCGTCCGGGTGTAGGGGTCAAAGTCTGTCAAAGTCGCCTTCTCCTGTGCTGATTGATATAAAGCTTATGCTTGTGCCATCTGACATGGTTGCCGGGGTCTGATTCAATGGTGGCCTACTCCTGTGGTGGGTGATCTAAATGCCTGATTCTCTGCTGTGTAACCTCTCTCCTCCGTCTGGGTGTAGGGGTCAAAGTAACTAAATGGTGGCCTACTCCTGTGGTGGGTGATATGATGCCTGGTTCTCTGCTGTGGGACCTCTCTCCTTTGTCTGGGTGCTGTGGTCAAAATAATAGTAAGTGACCTTCTCCATTGGTGGGTGACTTGAAACCTGATTCTGTGCTATGGGACCTCACTCCAATTAATATTGTTTAATTTTTATTTATTTTATGTTAACTCATCATTTCCCTATCTACATTTGTTTGCAGGGGATTTAACTACATTTTGCTGCCTTTTGCAGCCCTCTAGCCCTTTCCGGGTGTGTTTTACAGCCTTTTTAGTGCCCAAAAGTTCGGGTCCCCATTGACTTCTATGGGGTTCGGGTTCGGGATGAAGTTCGGGTCGAGTTCGGATCCCGAACCCGAACATTTTTCGAAAGTTCGGCCGAACTCGTCGAACCCGAACATCCAGGTGTTCGCTCAACTCTACTCATTTCCAGTCATTACGACAGTGCTTGCACACTATAGGAAATAGTGCTGGTGGCCAGGACTGTAGCAGCGCACGTATAGAGTCAAGACATTTACTTTTCCATAATGTTCTGCATATTTCCAGGTTTAGTTTTAGTTGATTGTATTTGTACAGTACTCTTGCCTCTCCCACATTTGAGCATATGCTGAATGAAAGAAGCTTTTATGCGGTATTGCTTAACATGTCAAAGGTGCAACTCTATCAAGGAAAAAAATCTCCCAAAAAATGTTAGATTTCATGTCGTGGTTGAGTCACATAAGGTAGTTACAACATAAATTACAGCTGAAAGTACTTAGAAACCAGGTGAAAGGTACACTTCTCACAAACCACAAATGCTGGATTCTGTCCAAGACACAAGTAGGAAGTGCCATACATGGAAGTAGCTTCTGGCGCTCACACTTTTGCATGACATGGAGAGCAGCCGCTAGGTGTTTGAAGATTATATTATACTATTGCAATATATGTAAAGGAAACTTGTGGTTGTCACCTTTTTAAATGTCCTCAACAGATATGTGACTGCTTTACAACTCTTTTAGTTGTAGACCTGTACTTACCAGTGTTGATCGAGCATGCTCGGCACATGGCGGTACTCGCCGAGTACCGCATGTGCTCGAGCGCAATGCTGGAGTCTCCTCCCCGCACGTTTCTTGGCTGCTATGCAGCCAATAAACGTGCAGGTAAGTACTGCCCTCACTGTAATGCTGTAGCCATGTTGGTTACTGGCATTACAGTGATTGGCTGGCTGGAACGCGTCATCAGGTGCTATACAGTCTTAGTCAGGGAGAGCTGAGCATAGGAAGGGAAAGACAGTGTAGGGAGTGTTATTGGAAGATTTTTATTTGAAAAACTTTTCAGAGACCCAAAAGTCCTTTTAAGGACTATTGTGTGTGACAGCAGCAATATATATTTTTAGCGCATCCTGCGCTAAATAGCGTCTAATAGGCCGCTGCGGAAAGTTCAATTATCCGCGCCACATCTCCTGTGTAAAGTTTGCGCATTCCTAAAATATCTGTGACATCCAGTGTACTTTTTCCATAGATGGTGTCCGCTTCTAACAGTGACCTTACCAGGGCCACATCTGCAGTGTAACGTGTGCGCCTAAATTTTTTTTCTGTGACATACAGTGTACTTTTTTCTGTAGACGGTGTCCGCTTTTGACAGTGACCTTACCATGGCCACATCTGCAGTGTAATGTGTGCACTTCAAAAATTTATCTGTGACATACAGTGTACTTTTTTGCGTAGACGCTGCAGACAGTGACATTACCGGTGGTACCTCTCCTGTATAACGTTTCCTCATCCCAAACACCTGTGACATTCCCTGTAATTTTTCATTAGCCGCTGGTGACAGCATTGACATTATCTGCGGGATATTTCCTGTGTGACGTTTCCACATCCAAAATACCTTTTTAAATTTGTTTGCGCATACACTTCCAAATTCTATGCTACTGTACGTGTGACAGACTTTTAATCATATATAACATTTAATATGAAGAAGGCGAGCAGTAAGGGACGGGACAGTGGCCGTGATGCTGATGGTGCATGTAGAGGCCGTGGCCCTGTGCGCGGTGAAACGGTGCCTACTGCCAGAGCACAAGAAAACTAATCATCCACGATACCTAGCTTCATGTCCCAGTTTGCTGGGCGGCACAGGACACCACTCTTGAAGTCAGAACAGTGCGATTAGGTGGTCGGTTGGATTGCAGCAGATAATGCTTCCAGTTGCTTAAGCACCACCCTGTCTTCCACCAAGTCCAGACTCAGTAGCCAAGAGTATGCTCAACCCTATCCTCACCCTGATCCTCCTTCCTCCCACCATGGAGAGTCTGGGCAAACAAGTCATCCCACACTCGGATATTCCGAGGAGCTCTTTTCAGCGTCTTGATTTGGTCCTCTCGCCAAGCACGCTTGAAGAGGGATAGATTTTGTGCCCTGATTCCCAAACTCTTGAGCATCCACAATCACAAGAAGATGACGGTGGGAAACTACAGGGCAATTACTGTTTAATGAGGTGAATGATGATGAGACACAGTTGCCAATAACTCAACGGCAATTAGTGTCTCAAGAGGTTGATGAAGAGCATGAGACACAGTTGTCATGAGGATGAGCAGAGTGAGGAAGCGGAAGAGGAGGTGGTGGAGAATGTAGTCACTGACCCAACCTGGGAAGGTGGAAAGCCGAGCGAGGACAGCAGTACAGAGGGGGAGGGATCTGCTGCACCAGAACAGGCTGGAAGAGGCAGTGGGGTGGCAAAAGGGAGAAGGCAGGCCACACCAAACAGGCCTGCAACTGTTCCCCGGAGCACACCCTTTGTAGTGGAGATGAGTGGTATCCAGTGGGGTCTTCTGCTGTTGTAGCCCATCCGCCTCAAGGTTGTGCATGTTGTGGCTTCACAAATGCTTTGCTGCATACCTCGGTTGTAACGAGTGGTTATTTCAGTCAACGTTGCTCTTCTATCAGCTTGAATCAGTCGGCCCATTCTCCTCTGACCTCTAGCATCCACAAGGCATTTTTGCCCACAGGACTGCCGCATACTGGATGTTTTTCCCTTTTCACACCATTCTTTGTAAACCCTAGAAATGGCTGAGCGTGAAAATCCCAGTAACTGAGCAGATTGTAAAAATACTCAGACCGGCCCGTCTGGCATCAACAACCATGCCACGCTCAAAATTGCTTAAATCACCTTTCTTTCCCATTCTGACATTCAGTTTGGAGTTCAGGAGATTGTCTTGACCAGGATCACACCCCTAAATGCATTGAAGCAACTGCCATGTGATTGGTTGACTAGATAATTGCATTAATGAAAAATAGAACAGGTGTTCCTAATAATTCTTTAGGTGAGTGTATATATATATATATTTTTAATGTTAAAATGTCCCCCCCATATGTCATTTTCGCTTTTTATTCCCTGCCCTGTAGGAGCCATAACTTTTTTTATTTTTCTGTTCACATAGCAAAATGAGGGCTTGTTTTTCGCAGAACAAGTTGTGATTTCTAATGGCACCAGTCCATATGATGTAATATGAAGCTGGTAAAAATTCTCAATGGGGTGAAATTGAAAAAAAAAAACATAATTGTGCCATTATTTTATGGATTTTGTTGTTATGGCATTCCACATGCAGTAAAACTGACATGTTAATTTCATTTTGTAGGTCAATATGATTACAGCTATACCATACCACTTTTTATAGTTTTTCTTTAGTATAGTTTTATAGTTTTAATACTTAAAAAAAAAAGTAAAACAACAAATTTGAAAAATAATTTCTTTGCATTGTCATATTCCATCTGTAACAATTTTATATTTACGTCTACGGAGCTGTGTGAGGGGTCATTTTTGCAAGATGATCTGTAGTTTTTATTGATGCCATTTTGGGTTATGTATGAATTTTTTTATCTTTTTATTCAATTTTCTGGGAAGGCAAAACTTCAAAAAATAATTTGGTCAGTTAGATTTTTTTTTTCCGTTACACCATTCACTTTACAGGATAAATACTTTTGCATTTAACATTTTAGGCATTTTCAGACGCAGCAATACAAATCATGCATTTTTTATTTTTATTTTTAAAATGGGGAAGGATTTGATTTTAATTTTTAATTGTATAGGAAAATTACTGCATTCCTATTAAACCCCACCACAGGCAAGGCCTGGTAGGAACTTTACTGTGGCAGGCCTAAGAGGCTTTAGAAGGCCACAGGTTGCCATAGCAATCGAATGGCTCCTGCAGTCTTGTTGCCACTGACCACAGCATCTGAGTAGTTAAACGTCCATGATCGGAGTTGTTTTCAATCACACTCTCTGCCACCAGGTATCTGCTCTGTGCCCTGAGCTGGCACAATATTTAAAGACCCAACATCTGCTCTATGGTGTATGTAGGGAAGTGGTTAAAAAAAATGGCACCACTAGCCAACACCGCAGCTTCTAGCCCTTCCAGCAACGATCATAAACGCAAATATGACACAATTTAAAAGTGAGTTCTAATTGCACTTCGTGCTGTAAAAAAAAATCGATTAAAAATGTGGAAAACTGTGTTTGCCTTGGTATAAAAAATAAAAAAATAAATATTACAAATATAATAAAACATAGTAAAACTTTATGAAAATGACATAATAATAAAGCCCCATGTATCACCCCAAAAATTGCAAAAATTATTTCAATAACCAAAAAAAAAAAAAAAAAAAAAGTTGTAGCTTTTGAAATTGCATGTGTTAAAGAAATAAAGATATATCTGATCAGGAAGAGGGGTAAATGGCCCAGTCTTGAACTGTTTAAAGTATTCGTATGTCTCATTGGTTAATCTGATCCTAACCGTGCTTCTGCGTACGTCATTTACAGTTTCTGGTATTAAATCATGTAACCAACATGGAAATCTACCATTTGGCAACAATTTGTGATTAATATGTATATGATGTGATGTATATGATATGTGTGTATATATGTAAATATAGGCCTATACATTCAATCATATCTTTCTAGGACCAGTGGGGCATAATATCTGGAAAAATTAGAGTGCAGTGGAGTTCATACCACGTAGAAAGATAGAGCATGTAAATCAACATTATTCCACTAGGGGACAACACAACAGAGAGAATTAGAATCCATTCATCATTCAGGATGTACGCTAAGAATACTTTGTAATACATTGCTGGGAAAAGGTATTTGTGTCTTTCAGATTTCCAGCTATCCCTTATTACTGAAAATTTGGCAAGTAGACAGTGTCTGATTTTTAAATAATGTGACATTCATCTACAGGAACTCATAGTCACGGCAAAGTTTCTACAGAGAAATGTTTAATAAGCATATGGTCTGCAAATATAATGATTATGTCCTCAAAACGCCAACATTGCTCTGCTTTACCTATAGACACAATATTTTTCTTTTCTAGAAATCAGTGTTGGACTAGCCCACCAGAGTACCAGAGAATACAATATAACTTTATACCATGGGTCAGTACGATTACAGCAATAACAAATACATATAGGTTTTTTATGTTTTACTACTTTTACACAATAAAAAGGGTTTAAAAAAATTAATGTTTTTGCATCGCAGCATACCAAGACCCATAACTATTGTATTTTTCTTTCCACAGACTTGTGTGAGAGCTTTATTTTTGAAGGATGACTTGTAGTTTTCATTGGTAACATTTTGGGTACATTTTACTTTTTTATTTGCTTTTTGTTGAAATATTGGTATTTTGTTTACGGCATTCACAATACAGGATAAATTACATGATATTTGTGTAGTGGGAGTTGTTACGGATGTGGTCGATACCAAATATGTGGTGGGAATTTTATTTTTGCTATTCTGTGCATTAAAAATCTTTTTTGGGTGGAAAATTGTATATTTATGAACTAATGAGTCACTGTACTTTCACACAATTTTATTTTAATAGAGAATAGTAATTTAATAAATTTCTAAATCACTTCATTTAAAAAAATCTGCCTGCATCCACTGAAAATAAAATCTTTTAGCCCTCCTCCTGGGTGGGCCCCTTCTGAATTTGGGCCTCAAAGCAGCCGCTTCCCCTGCTTTCCCTATAGCTATAGCTATGCCGCTGGTCCTGAGCCTGATAGAAGCATTGCCTTTTCACAGCTTTTTAAGAGCAGAGGAGCATCCTGTCTGTAAGTGTGTTCTCCCTCCCCTCATCTGCTGTGCGCGCTCCCTAGATGAAAACAAATAGAGAGAAGTAAGGAAATGGAAGTCACTGCCAGTATAGTACTGGCAGACTTCCATAGAAGGGAGAAGCCCACTGCTTCTGAGAGAAATGCATCTAGCTGTACAGGAGAATAGGGAAATAACTTTGGCTGAGAAAGACATTAGGGAAGCCCACATTTTTTTTTTTTTTTTAAATGCAGGTATGCTTTAATAAAACTTTTACTTTTTTAACCATTTACAAGTCCCACAAGGGAACTTTATGCAGTACTGGTGTACTGTGTCCCAGGCTGCCATGGGAATATATTGGCACACGCAATCACCTTTACGGGGTTCTGATGGGATACAGAGGAAGCCGATAAACTCTGTAGATGCTGTGATCTCTACTAACTGTGGCGTGTAAGGGGTTACATTTTCTGGATCTGCATTTTTGCTGATCCAGGCCATTAGATTGGGAGAGCTGAGCCCCCAGACTCCACTGCACTTGTGCAGCGCTTAGACTAGGCTGCTTCAAAGGTGGCGACCTAGCCTAAGGCCCCTTAGTGACTGACTTAAAAATGTGTATTGGTTGTCACTAAGGGGTTAGAGGGCGTTTTTCGATTATCTTTTATGATACAGTGTCACATTTAAGCTAAAAAATACACTTTGAAGGGCATATTCACATCCACACTAGTTATTTCTGTTGTTCTGCTCCTGTATGGAAGCAAGGCAACAAAAATATTGAAGTGCTGATTTGACACATAACTGACAGGAACAGAGCAAAACACATCCCATTGACTACGATGGGATCCATTCGGTTTCTGTTCAGGAGAATATTTTTTTAACAAAGTGAAAAATCCTGCATGTAGGACTTTTCTCTCTGCTATTTTCGAAGAGACCTATGATGGATATGTGAACAAGACGTAATAGGTGCTTGATAGCTAAACCTCCTGACCAAAACACATGAATGCTCAGTTCGGCAAAGCATGCATTCTGTATGTTCTGAGTGGGGAGAGGGGACAAAGTCATTGCCAGATACTCGTGGTGGTGGCTTGAGAACAAAGGGTTGGGCACAGGAGTCCTCTCCATTATGTTAGCACAGCGCAGCAGTATGGACTGTGTATTTCAGTGCAGCTTTGAGCGCTGACAGCAGGGGAATGGGGAGCAAGACGGAAACAAGAAATCATCTTACATAAAAATGTAACATATTACATGCCTCAAATAGGCTGTTATTACATAAAATGCATGTCCTGGTTGTGCCCAGGATCATAGCAACACCTCTGCCAGGTAAGCAACACAACTTAATCAGAAGAAATAATTCTGTACAAGCGCAGTATTAGCCATAATTCTTTGACATCAAAGATAAACCTTCACCAACATTTTGATTGCAGGTGTCCAAGCATTTAGCTTAAACGGTTTTCCAAGAGTTTTATACTGATGACCTATTTCAGACAGACTTTAACCAAATTCTATGGCGGAAAAAGTGGAAAAAGTGCTTCATGAATCAAACAGTCATTCTGAATATCATATTTCTCAACGTATTTACCAGATAACTTGTATAAATACATTGATAAATCCTTGGTTTTACACAGTATAATTTAAAACTGTCTACATGCAGCCATCAGGGAGGGAGGGAGCCCAGTGGATAGTATTTTATACAGTTGTCATTGAAAACAATTGAAGCTGTAAATAATCTCTTTCCACTATTGGCAGCTGCTAAAAAATGTAGTGAATCTTTGTTGGGAACAGGAGAAGCAGTTCAGTGGTGGGCTTCCTGAGCCTGGACCCCATAGCAGTCCAAAGACAAGACTAAGGTCACTCTCAGGGTGAAAAAGTAAGCTAGCTCCGATTGAATGTACCTTATGCACGGACAAGGATTACCAGCCATCTGTTCAATGATGTCATCACATCAGGTGGTCGCCTTGTAGACTGGAGCAGCCATTTGGTCAAACACTGTTAAGTAGTACTAGTGCATTTTAATAAATTAGAATATGATCGAAAAGCTACATTATTTCAGTAATTCAATTAAAAAAGTAAAACTTTATTATATACCGTAGATTTATTACACACAGAGTTATCTATTTCAAGCATTTATGTATAATGTTGATGATTATGACATACAGCTAAGGCCTGTTCAAACTTGCATTGTTAATTCCGCTTTTGACATCCGGAAGAGGATCTCAAAACCGGAATTAAACTGATCTGTTTTGAGTTTGCACATTAGTATGCATCCGTTCCGTTAGGATGCAGTTGTGTGAAATCAAAACTGAACAAACTGGATCAGTCACTAAATACATTCAAAGTCCATGGGTGACGGATTCGTTTTTTTAGGCTCCTAAAAAAACAGATCCGTCACCATTGACTTACATTATTTTTAGTGGCGGATCTGGTTTGCTCCATTTCTGTTTCTGTGTCTAGTCACAAAATGGAATGCTGACGGAACAGAAGGCATCCTTATGCATCTTGAACAGATCTCTTTCAACTCAGAATGTATTAGGACTAAACTGAACCATTTTTCTTTTTTGCCGGATCTCAATACTGATAATATAACAATAACAAAGACAGGTGCACTCTGCAGTCTTACTAACCCTCATACTGATGTAAAATTGAGAGATTAGCCAACATATCCTACTGTGGAGGACATGTCTGAGCCCGAGCACCGTGCCAAGGTTTATCAAGTAGCTCGGGACCTAATCCTAAACCTACCTGTGCAGTATGGGCAATACTAGGAGCCAGTGGGCGAATTACAGGAGCGCAAGCTCTGAATCACAGCAATCTCCCGGTTACCTCCAGCATGTTACCATGCATACAATGGGAGGAGAGAGAGCACTGAACCCCACCCAAGACTGGCTGATATAGGCCAGGCCTCACATGTGCACCAGAATGCTGCCTGTGGATGGAAATAAAGGCACATTCAGACTAGGAGTTTTTACACCTCCAAAAAATTTGATATACAAACTACCGATTGGCGTGGTATTAAAAAGCAGGAAGTGCTCAACCCCATATGCAGTGGTGCATCTATACCGGGGGGCAGATCCTGCACTTGTGGTCTGCTGCTAATGGCAATCCCCAGCAAAAATGCATACAATAGAGGATGCCTGCAGCGGACCACAAGTACCACAAAGGACATCCTACACACGATAGAAAATGTGTGGATGTGATAAACAGTAAAAATAATATAACAATAACAAAGACAGGTGCACTCTGGGGTCTTACTGACCCTCATACTGATGTAAAATTGAGAGATTAGCCAACATATCCTACTGTGGAGGACATGTCTGAGCCCGAGCACCGAGCCAAGGTTTCTCAAGTAGCTTGGGACCTAACGCTTAACCTACCTGTGCCGTACGGGCAATACCAGGAGCCAGTGGGCGAATTACAGTAGCGCAAGGTCTTACTCACAGCAATCTCCCAGTTACCTCCAGCATGTGACCATGCATACAATGGGAGGAGGGAGAGAGCTCTGAGCCCCACCCTCACATGTGCAACAGAATGCTACCTGTGGATGGAAATAAAGGCACATTCAGACTAGGAGTTTTTACACTGCATATGGGGTTGAGCACTTCCTGCTTTTTAATACCACGCCAATCTGTAGTTTGTATATTGAATTTTTTGGAGGTGTAAAAACTTCTAGTCTGAATGTGCCTTTATTTTCATCCACAGGCAGCATTCTGGTGCACATGTGAGGCCCGGCCTATATCAGCCAGTCTTGGGTAGGGCTC
The DNA here is from genome assembly GCF_905171765.1 of Bufo bufo. NCBI lineage: Eukaryota > Metazoa > Chordata > Amphibia > Anura > Bufonidae > Bufo > Bufo bufo. The sequence continues at coordinate 551,279,079 of NC_053390.1, read as the reverse complement.
AGAGCTCTCTCCCTCCTCCCATTGTATGCATTATAAAAAATAGTTCTTACTTTACATTCCCCATATGTCTACTTCATGTTTGGATCATTTTGAAAATGACATTTTATTTTTTGGGGACATTAGCAGGCGTAGAAGTTTAGAAACAAATCTTAAAATTTTTAAGAAAATTTCCAAAACCCAATTTTTTCATGACCAGTTCACGTCTGAAATCACTTTGTGGGGCATACATATTAGAAGTCACTTATAAATCACTGCATTTTAGAAACTACACCCCTCAAGGTATTCAAAACTGATTTTACAAACTTTGTTAACTCTTTAGGTGTTCCACAAGAATTAAAGGAAAATGTAGATGAAATTTCAGAATTTCACTTTTTTGCCAAATAAAACTCAATATTTATTACTCTGATTTTGTAGTTTACAGAAACACCCCATATGTGGTCGTAAACTGCTGTACAGGCACACAGCATTGCGCAGAAGGAAAGGAGCGCCATATGGTTTTTGGAGGGCAGATTTCACTGGGATAAATTTAAGTTGCCATGTCACATTTGAAGACCCCCTGATGCACCCCTAGAGTAGAAACTCCAAAAAAGACCCCATTTTGGAAACTATGGGATAAGGTGGCAGTTTTGTTGGTACTATTTTAGGGTACATATGATTTTTGGTTGCTCTATATTACACTTTTTGTGAGGCAAGGTAACAAAAAATTGCTGTTTTGGCCACGTTTTTATTTTTTGTTATTTACAATGTTCATCAGAAACGTTAGATCCTGTGGTATTTTTATAGAGCAGGTTGTTACGGATGCGACAATACCAAATATGAGTGGTTGAAAAAAAAGATTTTTTAGTGTCTCCAAATTCTGTTTTTTTTTGGGCGACTTTGTAGGGGCTCATTTTTTTTCGGTATGAGATGACGGTTTCATTGGTACTATTTTAGGGTGCATATGACTTTTTGATCGCTTGGTATTACACTTTTTGTGATGGAAGGTGACAAAAAATGGCTTTTTTGACACACTTTTTATTTTATTTTTTTGATGGTGTTCAACTGAGGGGTTAGCTTATGTGATATTTTTATACAGCAGGTCCTTACAGACGTGGCGATATCTAATATGTGTACTTTTTTTTACTTATTTAAGTTTTACACAATAATATCATTTTTAACCCCTTAAGGACACAGCCTTATTTCACCTTAAGGACCAGGCCATTTTTTGCAAATCTGACCTGTGTCACTTTAAGTGGTGATAACTTTAAAACGCTTTGACTTATCCAGGCCATTCTGAGATGTTTTTTTCGTCATATATTGTACTTCATGACACTGGTAAAATGAAGTCAAAAATTTTTTTTTTTTTTGCATAAAAAAATACCAAATTTACCAAAAATTTGGAAAAATTTGCAAATTTCAAAGTTTCAGTTTCTCTACTTCTGTAATACATAGTAATACCCCCAAAAATTGTGATGACTTTACATTCCCCATATGTCTACTTCATGTTTGAATTATTTTGGGAATGATATTTTATTTTTTGGGGATGTTACAAGGCTTAGAAGTTTAGAAGCAAATCTTGAAATTTTTCAGAAATTCACAAAAACCCAATTTTTAGTGACCAGTTCAGGTCTGAAGTCACTTTGCGAGGCTTACATAATAGAAACCACCCAAAAATGACCCCATTCTATAAACTACACCCCTCAACGTATTCAAAACTGATTTTTACAAACGTCGTTAACCCTTTAGGTGTTGCACAAGAGTTAGTGGCAAATGGGGATGAAATTTGAGAATTTCATTTTTTTGCCTAATTTTCCATTTTAACCCATTTTTTCCACTAACAAAGCAAGGGTTAACAGCCAAACAAGTATCTTTATTTCCCTGACTCTGCCGTTTACAGAAACACCCCATATGTGGCCGTAAACTACTGTACGACCACACAGCGGGGCGTAGAGTGAAATGTGCGCCGTTTGGTTTTTGGAAGGCAGATTTTGCTGGACAGTTTTTTTTACACCATGTCCCATTTGAAGCCCCCCTGATGCACCCCTAGAGTAGAAACTCCATAAAAGTGACCCCATCTAAGAAACTACACCCCTCAAGGTATTCAAAACTGATTTTACAAACTTTGTTAACCCTTTAGGTGTTGCACAAGATTTAATGGAATATAGAGATACAATTTCAAAATTTCACTTTTTTGGCAGATTTTCCATTTTAATATTTTTTTCCAGTTACAAAGCAAGGGTTAACAGCCAAACAAAACTCATTATTTATGGCCCTGATTCTGTAGTTTACAGAAACACCCCATATGTGGTCGTAAACTGCTGTACAGGCACACGGCAGGGCACAGAGGGAAAGGAATGCCATACGGTTTTTGGAAGGCAGATTTTGCTGGACTGGTTTTTTGACACCATGTCCCATTTGAAGCCCCCCTGATGCACCCCTAGAGTAGAAACTCCAAAAAAAGTGACCCCATTTTAGAAACTACTGGATAGGGTGGCAGTTTTGTTGGTACTAGTTTAGGGTACATATGATTTTTGGTTGCTCTATATTACACTTTTTGTGCGGCAAGGTAACAAGAAATAGCTTTTTTGGCACCGTTTTTTTTTTTGTTATTTACAACATTCATCTGACAGGTTAGATCATGTGGTAATTTTATAGAGCAGGTTTTCACGGACACGGCGATACCTAATATGTATAACATTTTTTTATTTATGTAAGTTTTACACAATGATTTCATTTTTAAAACAAAAAAAAGTTTTAGTGTCTCCATAATCTAAGAGCCATAGTTTTTTCAGTTTTTGGGCGATTATCTTAAGTAGGGTCTAATTTTTTGCGGGATAGGATGATGGTTTGATTGGCACTATTTTGGGGTGCATATGATTGCTATTACACTTTTTGTGGCGTAAGATGACAAAAAATTGCTTTTTTTACACTGTTTTTATTTTTATTTTTTTACGGTGGTCACCTGAAAGGTTCGGTCATGTGATATTTTTATAGAATCGGTCGATACGGACGCGGCAATACCTAATATGTATACCTTTTTTTATTTATGTAAGTTTTACACAATGATTTCATTTTTGAAACAAAAAAAATCATGTTTTAGTGTTTCCATAGTCTAAGAGCCATAGTTTTTTCAGTTTTTGGGCGATTATCTTGGGTAGGGTATGATTTTTGCGGGATGAGATGATGGTTTAATTGTTAAAATTTTGGCGTACATGCAACTTTTTTTATCACTTTTACCTTTTTTGGGAAGTAAGGTGGGCAAAATTTCATCATAGTTTTTTATTTTTTATTTTTATGGCATTCACCGTTCTGGTAAAGTAACATGACCGTTTTATAGATCAGCTCGTTACGGACGCGGTGATACCAAACATGTGTAGGGAATTTTATTTTTTTCATTTTTAATCAGTGATAAATGTGTTTTTTGATTTTTACTTTTTTTCACTTTTTTTCACTTTTTTTTTTATCCAGACCCACTGGTTCTTGAAGATCCAGTGGGTCTGATGTCTGTATAATACAGTTCAGTACACCATATAGTGTTTTGTACTGTATTTTACTTACACTTTGTCTGAACAGATCTGTTCAGCACCATGGACAGCAGGATGCCTGAGACGGCGTCCTGTTGCCATGGGAACCTTCCCCGTCTGCTCAGTAGTGGCCAGAACTGCGCAGACGGGGAAGGGTAAGGAGGGGGGCTGTCTGGGGGCTGTCTGGGGGCTCTCTCCCTCTCCATCGGGGGGCTGCAAAGGCACAGCAGCCCCCCGATGGGAGAGGGAGGGAGCTCCCTGAGCTGTTAACCTTTTCCATACAGCGGTCCGTACAGACCGCGGTATGGAAAGGGTTAAACGGCTGACATCGCATCACAGATGTCAGCCGTTTATACCAGGGTGTCAGCAATGTGCTGACACCCTGGGATACCCACTGTACACCAACGATTATTCAAGGGGAGGCGCGTGGGGGATCGCGATCCCGCCTGCCGCACCGCCCGCCACACCCCCCCTGCACCTCCCACCGGGATAAAATCATTCAGGAGTGCAGGGGGGGTGAAACATATGTATTTTAGGAATACTAAAGTTTCTGATCCCCGCGGTCAGAGACCGCGGGGATCAGAAACTGCAGAAAGCGCAACAAACCGCAGGTCTGAATTGAACTGCGGTTTGTTGCGATCGCCGACATGGGGGGGTCACGGGACCCCCCCGCGCATTTAGCCGAGGTGCCTGCTCACCTTTTTGATCGCTTGGTGTTGAACTTTTAGTGATGTAAAGTGACCCCAAAAATTTTTTTCCACAGTTTTGATTTTTTTATTTTGACGGTGTTCACATGAGAGGTTAGGTCATGTGATATTTTTATACAGCTGGTCGATACGGACGTGGCGATACCTAATATGTCTACTTCTCTTATTTTCCCTATTTAAAAAATTATAATTTTACTATATTTTGGGAAAAGGACTCTTTTTTTATTACTTGAAACCTTTATTTTTTTTATTATAAAAAACACTTTTTTCACTTTTTTTTACTTTTTATATTTGTCCCACTGTGGGACTTCACGTTTTCAGGATTTGATCCCTTTTTCAAATCAGTACAATACATTATGTATTGTACTCAATTGAACTGTCAGCGTCTTACACAGTAAGATGCTGACAGTTGCCTAGGAGACCCTGCCCTCAGGCTGGATCTCCTGGGCTTCTGTAGCTGGCAGGCTCCGATGCCTGTGTAAGGCATTGGAGCTCCCATGGCAACCATTGGCCCCCTGCCTCCTCCCTCTGCAAACCCAGCGGCATGTGAAACGGTTAATCCGCCGGCATCATCGCATATAGCGATGCCGGCGGATGCAGCAGGGGCCCGGCTATCAGTACATGCATGTGGGAATTCTGTAAGGCACCACATTCCCCCACGTACATGTACGTGACAATGCGTGAAGGGGTTAATGGACAGTTGAGTGAAAGGAAAAAGTATGGTAGAAAAAGGTGCACAAGCAACAGGGATAACCACAGCCTTGAAAACATTGTCAAGAAAAGGCCATTCAAGAGTCAGTGCTTCAAAAGCCACCACACACAGACGTATCCAGGACCTGGTCTACAACTGTTGCACTCCTTCTGCCGAGCCGCTCATGACCCAGAGACAACATCAGAAGCATCTTGTCTGGGCTTAGAAAAAGGACTGGACTTCTGCTCAGTAGTCCAAAGTCCTGTTTTCAGATGAAAGTAAATTTTGCATTTCATTTGGAAATCAAGGTCCCAGAGTCTGAAGAAAAAGTGGAGGCACACAATTCAAGTTGCTTGAGGTCCAGTGTGAAGTTTCCACATTCAATGATGGTTTGGGGAGCCATGTCATCTACTGGTTTTGGTCCACTGTGACATATCAAGCCAAAAGTCAGCACAGCTGTCTACCTGAAAATTTTACAGCACTTTATGTTTCCCTTCATGCTTTGCTGTCAAGCTCTATGGAGATGCTGATTTCAATTTTCCAGCACGTGCCCAAAAAGTATATACCGGTACCTTATAATATAATACCTGGTTTAGTAACCACAGTATCACTGTGAATGGCCAGCAACCTCTCCTGACATAAACCTCATAGAAAATCTATAAGGTATTGTCAAGAGGAAGATGCGAGGCACCAGACTCAACAATGTAGACGAGCTGAAGGCCGCTATCAAAGCAACCTGGGCTTCCATAACACCTCAGCAGTGCCACAGGCTGACGCTTCCATGCCACGCTACATTGATGCAGTAACTCATGCAAAAGGAGCCCAGACCAAGTACTGAGTGCAGGTACTGTACATACTTTTCAGTGGGCCATTTCTGTATTAAAAATAATTTTTTTATTTATCTTATACAAACCGGATTCCAAAAAAGTTGGGACACTAAACAAATTGTGAATAAAAACTGAATGCAATGATGTGGAGATGGCAAATGTCAATATTTTATTTTTAATAGAACGTAGATGACAGATCAAACGTTTAATCCGAGTAAATGTATAATTTTAAAGGAAAAATACGTTGATTCCAATTTTCACGGTGTCAACAAATCCCAAAAAAGTTAGGACAAGTAGCAATAAGAGGCTGGAAAAAGTAAATTTGAGCATAACGAAGAGCTGGAAGACCAATTAACACTAATTAGGTCAATTGGCAACATGATTGGGTATAAAAAGAGCTTCTCAGAGTGGCAGTGTCTCTCAGAAGCCAAGATGGGTAGAGGATCACCAATTCCCACAATGTTGCGCAGAAAGATAGTGGAGCAATATCAGAAAGGTGTTACCCAGTGAAAAATTGCAAAGACTTTGCATCTATCATCATCAACTGTGCATAACATCATCCGAAGATTCAGAGAATCTGGAACAATCTCTGTGCGTAAGGGTCAAGGCCGTAAAACCATACTGGATGCCCGTGATCTCCGGGCCCTTAAACGACACTGCACCACAAACAGGAATGCTACTGTAAAGGAAATCACAGAATGGGCTCAGGAATACTTCCAGAAACCATTGTCAGTGAACACAATCCACCGTGCCATCTGCCGTTGCCAGCTGAAACGCTACAGTGCAAAGAAGAAGCCATTTCTAAGCAAGATCCACAAGCTCAGGCGTTTTCACTGGGCCAGGGATCATTTAAAATGGAGTGTGGCAAAATGGAAGACTGTTCTGTGGTCAGACGAGTCACGATTCGAAGTTCTTTTTGGAAATCTGGGACGCCATGTCATCCGGACCAAAGAGGACAAGGACAACCCAAGTTGTTATCAACGCTCAGTTCAGAAGCCTGCATCTCTGATGGTATGGGGTTGCATAAGTGCGTGTGGCATGGGCAGCTTGCATGTCTGGAAAGGCACCATCAATGCAGAAAAATATATTCAGGTTCTGCATCCAGACGTCATCTCTTTCAGGGAAGACCCTGCATTTTTCAACAAGATAATGCCAGACCACATTCTGCATCAATCACAACATCATGGCTGCGTAGGAGAAGGATCCGGGTATTGAAATGGCCAGTCTGCAGTCCAGATCTTTCCCCTATAGAGAACATTTGGCGCATCATAAAGAGGAAGGTGCAACAAAGAAGGCCCAAGACGATTGAACAGTTAGAGGCCTGTATTAGACAAGAAGGGGAGAGCATTCCTATTTCTAAACTTGAGAAACTGGTCTCCTCGGTCCCCAGACGTCTGTTGAGTGTTGTAAGAAGAAGGGGAGATGCCACACAGTGGTGAAAATGGCCTTGACCCAACTTTTTGGGGATTTGTTGACACCGTGAAATTCTGATTCAACATATTTTTCCCTTAAAATGGTACATTTTCTCAGTTTAAACTTTTGTTCCGTGATTTATGTTCTATTCTGAATAAAATATTAGAAGTTGGCACCTCCACATCATTGCATTCAGTTTTTATTCACGATTTGTATAGTGTCCCAACTTTTTTGGAATCCGGTTTGTACAATATTCTAATTTTCTGAGATATTAACTTATGGGTTTTCATTAGCAGCGTTGAGTAAATCGAAGTTGACCAAGTGGAATTCGATCTGAATTTCCAGGAAAATTTGATTCGTCACAAATCCGAAATTCCTTGCGCTTCGTGGTAACGAATCATATTTTTTCTAAAATATCCACTGCACATGTTGCAAAGAGAAAGTAGGAAGCCTGGGAATGAGGGATCATCCACAATACAGTGCAGCCAGCCAATCATAATATAGCCAGCCCCTGTGATGTCACAGCCCTATAAAAAGCCTCATCTTCCCGGTCTCCGCCATTTTCCAGTGAACTTAGTGCAGGGAGAGACATTACAGGCACTAGGGACAGTGATTAGGAAAGACTTTATTTACAAAATATTTATTTTGAACAGTTCAGGGAAAATTTGATTGGTCACGAATCACAGAGGCAGGTGTCAGCAGGCCATGCACAGAGGCAGGTGTCAGCAGGCCATGCACAGAGGCAGGTGTCAGCAGGCCATGCACAGAGGCAGGTGTCAGCAGGCCATGCACAGAGGCAGGTGGCAGCAGGCCATGCACAGAGGCAGGTGGCAGCAGGCCATGCACAGAGGCAGGTGTCAGCAGGCCATGCACAGAGGCAGGTGTCAGCAGGCCATGCACAGAGGCAGGTGGCAGCAGGCCATGCACAGAGGCAGGTGTCAGCAGGCCATACACAGAGGCAGGTGTCAGCAGGCCATGCACAGAGGCAGGTGGCAGCAGGCCATGCACAGAGGCAGGTGGCAGCAGGCCATGCACAGAGGCAGGTGGCAGCAGGCCATGTACAGAGGCAGGTGTCAGCAGGCCATGCACAGAGGCAGGTGGCAGCAGGCCATGCACAGAGGCAGGTGGCAGCAGGCCATGCAACGAGGCAGGTGGAAGCAGGCCATGCACAGAGGCAGACCATGCACAGACGCAGAAACAACAAACCAGGCACAGAAGCCATGAGCCGGCACGTGGGGCACAGAGGCCATGAGGCGGCAAGTTGGCCACAGAGGCCATGAGGCGGCAAACCTGGCACAGAGGCCATGAGGCGACAAGCCTGGCACAGAGGCCATGAGGAGGCAAGCATGGCACAGAGGCCATGAGGCTGCATGCCTGGCACAGAGGCCATGAGGCTGCATGCCTGGCACAGAGGCCATGAGGCTGCATGCCTGGCACAGAGGCCATGAGGCGGAATGCCGGGCACAGAGGCCATGAGGCGCACACGCCATTCACAGAGGCCATAAGGCAGCACGCCAGGCACAGAGGCCATGAGGTGGCACGCATGGCACAGAGGCCATGAGGCGGCACGCCTGGCACAGAGGCCATGAGACAGCATGACTGGCATAGTGGCCATGATAAGGAGCCAACTCAGTATGAATTTTCCCTAGATAAGGGAATCAAGTCAGACATAACCAAGCCAGGTTGCTAGACCTGAAAGATTTAAGTCTGCGATAGTGATGAGCGAGCACCAAAGTGCTCCTGTGCCCGAGTAGAACACTTCGCGATGCTCGGGTGTTTTGCTGAGCACCCGAGCACAATGGAAGTCAATGGGAGAACCCCAGGCATCCCCTGCTCTGCAGAAGGGAGGGTGTCGGGACTCTAGTTCGGCTTAGGAGTCTCTGCTCTGACTAGCTATGTCCATATATGGAGTCAGTGCTTGGGGACACCTCAGTGTATTTTAGGCTACTTTCACACTTGCGTTTGGGGTTCCGCTTGTGAGATCCGTTTGAGGGCTCTCACAAGCGGCCCCGAACTGATCCGTTCATCCCCAATGCATTCTGAATGGATAAGGATCCGTTCAGAATGCATCAGTTTGGCTCCGTTCCGCCTCCATTACGCTCTGGAGGCGGACACCAAAACGCAGCTTGCAGCGTTTTGGTGTCCGCCTGGCCGTGCGGAGCCAAACGGATCCGTCCTGACTTACAATGCAAGTCAATGGGGACGGATCCGTTTGACGTTGACACAATATGGTGCAATTGCAAACGGATCCGTCCCCCATTGACTTTCAATGTAAAGTCAGGAGTCCCTATTAATATACCATCGGATCAGAGTTTTCTCCAATCCGATGGTATATTTTAACTTGAAGCGTCCCCATCACCATGGGAACGCCTCTATGTTAGAATATACCATCAGATTTGAGTTAGGGCTCTTTCACACTTGCGTTGTCCGGATCCGGCGTGTACTCCATTTGCCGGAATTACACGCCGGATCCGGAAAAACGCAAGTGAACTGAAAGCATTTGAAGACGGATCCGTCTTCAAAATGCGTTCAGTGTTACTATGGCACCCAGGACGCTATTAAAGTCCTGGTTGCCATAGTAGTAGTGGGGAGCGGGGGAGCAGTATACTTACAGTTCGTGCGGCTCCCGGGGCGCTCCAGAATGACGTCAGAGCGCCCCATGCGCATGGATGACGTGTCCATGTGATCACGTCATCCATGAGCGTGGGGCGCCCTGACGTCACTCTGGAGCGCCCGGGGAGTCGCACGGACGGTAAGTATACTGCTCCCCGCTCCCCACTACACTTTACCATGGCTGCCAGGACTTTAGCGTCTTGGCAGCCATGGTAACCATTCAGAAAAAGCTAAACGTCGGACCCGGCAATGCGCCGAAACGACGTTTAGCTTAAGGCCGGATCCGGATTAATGCCTTTCAATGGGCATTAATTCCGGATCCGGCCTTGCGGCAAGTGTTCCGGATTTTTGGCCGGAGCAAAAAGCGCAGCATGCTGCAGTATTTTCTCTGGCCAAAAAACGTTCCGTTCCGGAACTGAAGGCATCCTGATGCATCCTGAACAGATTTCTCTCCATTCAGAATGCATGGGGATAATCCTGATCAGGATTCTTCCGGCATAGAGCCCCGACGACGGAACTCTATGCCGGAAGAAAAGAACGCAAGTGTGAAAGGGCCCTTAGATCGTGAAAACTCAGATTCGACAGTATATTCTAACACAGAGGCGTTCCCATAGTGATGGGGACGCTTCAAGTTAGAATATACTAAGAACTGTGGACATAACGGCCCCCTGCTGCCTGGCTGCACCTGATCTCTTACAGGGGGCTGTAAACCGCACAATTAACCCCTCAGGTGCAGCAGCTGAGGGGTTAATTGTGCGTATCATAGCCCCCTGAAAGAGATCAGGTGCTGCCAGGCAGCAGGGGCCAGACCCCCCTCCCTCCCCAGTTTTAAATTCATTGGTGGCCAGTGCGGCCCCCCCTCCCTCCCCAGTATTAAATTCATTGTTGGCCAGTGCGGCCCCCCCCCTCCCTCCCCAGTATTAAATTCATTGGTGGCCAGTGCGGCCCCCTCCCTCCCCAGTATTAAATTCATTGGTGGCCAGTGCGGCCCCCCTCCCTCCCTCCCCAGTATTAAATTCATTGGTGGCCAGTGCGGCCCCCCCTCCCTCCCTCCCCAGTATTAAATTCATTGGTGGCTAGTGCAGCCTGCCCTCTCCCCCCCCCCTAATTAAAATCCCCCCCCATCATTGTTGGCAGTGGAGAGCTGTCTGTGGCCGGCCGGTCGCTCCACCTACTGGTAAGTGAAAGGTCTGTGCGGCGCATTGCTTATAGCACAGACCTTTCACTAACCAGTAAGAGGAGCGACCGGCTGGCCACAGACAGCGCAGGTAAGTATAATGCTTCTAAAATTGCTAAGTAACCATGGCAGCCAGGACTGCAGTAGCGTCTTGGCTGCCATGGTAACCGATCGGAGCCCCAGCGATTAAACTGGGACTCCGATCGGAACTCTCCGCTGCCACCAATTATGGGGGGGGGGGTGATTTTAATTAGGGGGGGAAGAGGGGAGGCCGCACTGGCCACCAATGAATTTAATACTGGGGAGGGAGGGAGGGAGGGAGGGAGGGATGGGGGGCCGCACTGGCCACCAATGAATTTAATACTGGGGAGGGAGGGGGGCCGCACTGGCCACCAATGAATTTAAAACTGGGGAGGGAGGGGGGTCTGGCCCCCTGCTGCCTGGCAGCACCTGATCTCTTACAGGGGGCTATGGTACGCACAATTAACCCCTCAGGTGCTGCACCTGAGGGGTTAATTGTGTGGATCACAGCCCCCTGTAAGAGATCGGGTGCTGCCAGGCAGCAGGGGGCAGTTATGTACACAGTTCTTAGTATATTCTAACTTGAAGCGTCCCCATCACCATGGGAACGCCTCTGTGTTAGAATATACTGTCGGATCTGAGTTTTCACGATGTGAAAACTCAGATCTGAAAAAGCTGTTTATGCAGACAGATCCGTTCTGAACGGATGCAAGCGTTTGCATTATAGGTGCGGCTCCGTCTGTGCAGATACCAGACGGATACGCACCGAACGCAAGTGTGAAAGTAGCCTAAATCTAATTTATCCTGCATTTCAGAAAAGTTTCTGCCGGGATTCAAACTCACAACCTTCTGTATTAGAGGCAAGGCATCAGTAGTAGTTTCCCACATATTATGCATTCATATATATCAGAAGTATGATTATATATATATATTTATTAATTTTTTTCTATTAATTACACATTAATTTTGTGCCATACATTTTTTACAATTACTAACAGAAATATATACCATATTTTTCGCCCCATAAGTGGGGGCAAATGGCAGTTCAAACGCAAAATACAAATGTGATAGCACTCTGCAACCAGCATTCTGCCCTGCCTCTATGCTGGATGAGGCATTGGTGTACATTTTGGCCAAAGCGTAATAAGCCACTCACCACGTCAAGGTCGCCTCTATTGAGTGGTCCCTAACAATGGCAGTTCGTCTAATGGTGTGAATGCTGCCATTTTTACATTGCTAACGCTGATACATCGCCAGCTGTGATGCTGCACAGCGCAGCGATGTATCAGCAGGGAGGGAGGAGGGGCTGAAGGCCGGTCACTGTACTCTTACACCGGGCCCGCCACTCATAGCAGTATACATATCTAAACAGTAATCCTTACCCTCGAGTAACTTTAAAGCAGCGCTATCCTGTTTACTACCTTACAATCAAGCTCCGGTCACAGGCAGAGCGGGCGGCGGCGTAACGTCACGCGCCTGCTCCTCCCACTTTATGAATGAACCTGACAGAGCAGGCGCGTGACGTGAGTGACGTTACGCTGCTGGTCGCTCTGCCTGCTACGGGTGCTTGATTGTAAGGTAGTAAACAGGATAGCGCTGCTTTAAAGTTAAAGTTACCATACTCGAGGTTAAGGATTACTGTTTAGATATGAATACTGCTGTGAGCGGCAGGGCCCGGTGTATTTGGGGACACTGTTATGGGGGGGGGGGGGATCTGTGGATGACACAAATAGCATAAGATGCTATATAGTGTCCTCCACAGATCCCCCTCCCCATAACAGTGCCATCCCCAGATTCCACTCCCCATAACAGTGACACCCCCTCCCTATAACAGTGCCATCCACAGATCCCCCATAACAGTGCCATCCACAGAATCCCCATAACAGTACCATCCACAGATCCCCATAATAGTGCTATCCACAGATCGCCACCCATAACAGTGCCATCTGCAGACCCCCCATAACAGTGTCATCCACAGATCCCCCCCATAACAGTGTCATCCACAGATCCCCCCCATAACAGTGTCATCCACAGATGCCCCCATAACAGTGTCATCCACAGATCCCCTACATAACAGTGTCATCCACAGATCCCCCATAATAGTGTCATCCACAGACCACCATTAGTTCAAAACCCACCAAAAGCACACCTTTTGCTTCAAAAAAGGTTTTTTCTTATTTTCCTCCTAAAAAAACCTAGGTGCGTCTTATGGGCAGGTGCGTCCTATAGGGTGAAAAATACGGGTACATCTAATTTAACCTCTATTTCTGAAAAAGTTTGTAATGGGATTTGAACTCATAGCTTCTGCATCATAGCCCAAAACTTAACCACTACACTACACTATATGAGACTTTTACTGTATAGGTCTCAGTAGAAGTACAGTACAGTAGAAGTCTCATATATTTTTTTCTTTTTTTAAGTAAGTGGTTATGCAGCTATTATGGCTGAGTGGTTAAGTGCCTTGCCTCTAATGCAAAAGGTTGTGAGTTCGTATCCCAGCAGAAACTTTTTGAAATACAGACTAAATTTGATTTAAATACACTGGGGTGTCCCCAAGCACTGACTCCATATACGGACATAGCTATATATGGAGTCAGAGCAGGACTCCTAAGCCACAGACTCACACTGAGGGATTCCCTCACTATACAGCGATTTTCTGCATAGAAATAGAGGCTAAATTAGATTTAAATACACTGACTCAAGCATCGGGCTCGAGCACACGTAGTGTTCGGCCGAGCATGCTCGCTCAACACTAGTCTGCGACCTTGTCAATTTCAATGCAGTCTGAAAATTTTAAATCCACATTCAGTCCTCATTAAATAAACAGATGATGCTACTATTGCCCATTTCCCATTTAGATCCACACACTGATTCTCAATTAAAGTAATTAGAACTGGTGAGGCAATCCAGCTGGTTAAACACATGCATGGTTTACTTACCTGACAAATAGTTTGCATGGTTTACTTACCAATCTTGAAGTATGTGCTGCCAAAGCAAGCAACAATATTGTCATGCAGCTTCTGCCAACACTTGCATACAGAGCATTGGTAAGGAGAGGAGAAAAGGCCCCATTCCAGCTGCTCACAGTTTCAGGCACACTGAGGCGCGATCTTGCTGAACTCCATTATGGAACAGCGGATCTAAGCTCCATGAACCCATAGCCATCCATAGTGAGGTAACCACCAGCTGCATTACACACTTCATCAGGGTTAGGAGCAAGCCAGGGGACCTCCACATAAAAAGGTACTGGCATGGCCACTTATTGGGTAGGAAGGATGAGGATGAAGCCAACGATCGAACCCAGGCCATCAGAGAACCCACCTATAGGCTCGGACTCTGCCAGGTGGGTTCCGGGCTGCTAAGGGATATTCGAGACCTGGAAGGAGAGGCCGCACCCCCCCTCCCCATCATAGTCCCAGCCTTAGGCCCTAAAAGTTCTTGTAGAATCTCTTCAACCCTAGAGCAGGAAACCTCTCTGTGTCTATCCCCTATAGGGACAGGAAGAACACTGGTGGGTGGAGGTGGGAGGGACCTTTTAACCTTTCTGTTTCCTGTCCCAAGAAGGTCAAAGGGAGACAACATCCTGTTTGTGCTGTCATGAGGGATGAGCTGAAAAAGATCATTCTCTGCAGGAGCATCCTACAAGCTGGCATCAGCATTGAGTTAATTATTATACAACACTTTCATTCTGCCCTACTTTGGGCATACGCCATAGAGTCAGAGTAGAATGGCAATGTAAAGAATGGCAACCTTTCCAGGGGAACTCAACGCAACTAGGACAGATTATCAATCTGAATAGGCAGCAAAATAGGACAATCACTTTAAAGGGGTTTTTCACTGGGGGCCTTTCTGTCAGATCCCCCCACTTCACCAGACTTTTGGAGAGAAACACACTTACCTGCTCTCTGCCGCTGGCCTCTAGATCCTTTGTTTCCCCGCCGCCGCTGCTGCGCCCTGGTCTCCATGTGTCAACATCCAGTTTGATCACTGGCCATAGAGGTGTGCGTCGTGTCACTGGGTCACATTGCACATGGGGGACACGTCACCACTGCTGCCATCATTGGCTGCAGTGCTTAATTAACCCCCATCAAACAGGAAGTTTACCATTGGGGACCAGAGTGCAGCGGCAGGAGACTAAAGGAGCTGGAATCTATTGGCAGGGAGCAGGTAAGTATACTTCTCTCTGTAGGTCCAGGGACATGGAGAGGGTAGAAAGGCCCATGAAGGTTTCTGACCATTGTGTCTGCAAGTTGACTATATAGCACTGCTGTTTGCTATATTTAATAATCTGTGTCCCCTTGTTGGGCATATAGTCTGTGCTGTCCACATATAGGTCCCATCCATAAAGCCTTATGCACACAACAGTATTCATTTTATAATCTGCAAATTGAAGATCCGCAAAATATGGATGTGATCTTTGTGGCATCATCTTTTTTTGCAGACCCATTGACTTCAGGGTGTCGACGGTCCATACTTTGTGGGCCGGTAAAGGACATTTTCTATCCTTTTGCGGAACGGACATACGGATGCAGAAAGCACACAGATCATTGTACGTCCTTTCCGCAAAATACGGACCACGGATCCTTTGAAAACAATGGGTCCGCAAATACAACACGGACTGTATCTGGGCTGGTGAGAGTTGAAGGATAGATCATGTGCAACCGCTTCAGCAATGTTAATGAAGTGAATGGAGAAATAAAGAGGTGGTGCAATACTGATAGATGCAATACAGGGGGTGCAATGCAGATAGATTTTATTAAATAACTCAGCGGCTATACAAAATATTTAATTACATGCAATTACAAAAGCATTCGGATTCAGGTGCTGGTTTGTAAAATGTAGATTATTTTTTGTGGGTCAACCCTTTTAATTTGTTTTCAACATGTGGCATAGAACAAATACAACATGCCATGTAACAGGATTGCAGTAATTTTACTATGTGACTGACATCTATCAATCATATGACATCACTTCACTACTCAGTGACCACCTAGGTAGGGAGCTAAGGCTATAATCATGTATGATAATTGATATGTCATCAGAGAAGTCAGAAATCTTTTAACTCTGGACCTTTGCTCCTGTTTTGTGATTTTGGCCCATCCATTGCTGACCTCTGCACTGCAGTATCCAGCACACTACACTTTTCTGCATTCTTATAGCAGCTACGATGTGTAATCCATATAGGTGACCACTGATGTGAGGTGAAGCATTGCAGAAGGAAAATAAATTATTACAATAAAAAATAAAATATATTCATTGCATTTCTGTTTCCCTTAGTTAGGTCTTTCTGCTGTTGCAATCCGTGTCTGAAGGTCTGTGGTCAGGACCAAAAATATTCACGTTGTATACTTCTGTGAATTGATACAAAATAAACTCACAAGCAATTGAGGTATGAGTGTCAACTTTTCTTATTCAAGGATGGATTAGGATCTTACTTGAGAACCACCATAGCCTTATTTACTGTAACTGCCAAGCTGTCTGTCACTAGTTGAAACCATCAAGCTGTGTGCCTGTCACGTTCGGGTGTGGGAGGGAAACACCACACTGAACATAGGAGGGAAAGGGGTGAGGGAATAAGGCTGGAAACTAGGGAAAGGAGACGGACACCTCCTAGTAAAACCCTAATCAAAGTCCTGACTAACTACCAGTATTAACAGACCCCAGAGGTAGGTGAGTTCATACACCGGAATACCTAGTGTCCCAACTGACCCTATAGGACCCTGGTACTAATGTCAGGACTAAGACAACCTGTTCCTCCAAAAGGAAGGATAAACAGGAGTCTCCCTCAGGCCTTAATACAAATGACAGGGAAATGCAACACACAAAATAACCCAAACAAAATACAAAAGTGAAGGAAAACACTTAACCTCAAATGGCTATGGCAGCACCAGAAACTCAGCCGAGATCCACAAACCAGCTACCCACAACTCCAACAGAAGCTATAAACCGCATAGAATAGCGGGAGAAACAACAATAAATAGAAAGGCTAAATGACCATAATAGCCACACCTGGGGAAAGAAGGTGTGGCAAGCACCAGAAACAACACAGACGTCATTTGATCCAAGCAGAAAACATGGCAGATCAAACCACATTTTGCCAGTCTCACCGATCTCCTTCCACCTGTCGTGGGAATGTCCGTGACAGTAACCCCCCCTTCTATGGGGTGACCTCCGGGCACCCAGGACTAACCTTATCTGGATGAGACCTGTGAAAGGCTTTAACCAAACAACTGGCATTCACGTCAGATGCCAATACTCACATCCTATCCTTTGGTCCATAACCCTTCCAGTGAACAAGACACTGAAGAGATCTACGGAGAACTCAAGAGTCAATAATCTTGGCGCTCTGGAATTCCAAACTGCTGTCCACCATGACAGGAGCGGGTGGCAAGGGGGACAACTCCAAAGGTTCAACATATGTCTTCAACAAAGATTTGTGAAACACATTATGAATTTTCAGAGCCTGAGGAAGTTCAAGACAAAAAGCTACAGGATTAATAATGGCAGTGATCTTATATGGACCAATAAACCTTGGACCCAACTTCCAAGAAGGAACCTTCAACTTAATATTTCTTGTGGACAGCCACACAAAATCACCCACACTTAGGTCCAGACTATTTATACGTTTCCTGTCAGCTACACTTTTATACTTGTTGCCCATATTCATCAAGTTATTTTTAATTTTCCGCCATATAGAAGACAATGATGACGAAAAACGTTCCTCCTCAGGGATACTGGAAGTATCCAAACCAGAGAATGTGCCAAATTGCGGGTGAAACTCATATGCCCCAAAAAATGTCGACTTACCAGTGGACTCCTGTCTACCATTGTTTATGGCCAACTCTGCCAAAGACAAAAACGAGGACCACTCCTCCTGGTTCTCAGAAACAAAACATCTTAAGTAAGTCTCCAGACTCTCATTAGTGCGCTCCGTCTGTCCATTCGTCTGAGGATGAAAAGCAGAAGAAAAAGACAGTTGTACCCCCAGCCGAGTACAGAACGCCAGAATCTGGACACAAACTGAGTCCCACGATCCGAGACCACGTCAGAAGGAATGCCATGAAGTTTCACAATGTTGTCAACATACACTTGCACAAGTGTATGTTGACAACATACACTTGCGCAAGTGTTTTAGCATTAGGTAGGCCAGGCAATGCTATAAAGTGTACCATCTTTCCAGACGAATTAGGCAGATCAATAATAAAATCCATAGACAAGTGAGTCTATGGTCTGGACGGTATGGGCAACGGAAGTAAAGATCCAGAAGATTGAGTGTGTGTCACCTTAGTACGTGCACAGATACTACAGGCCGACACATAGTCCTCAACACACTTACACAACCCCTTCCACCAGAATCTACGAGAGATGAGGTCGGCAGTGGATCTACTCCCAGGGTGTCCCGTAAGAACTGTACAGTGATGTTCCTCAAACACCTTATGATGCAATTCTGATGGAACAAACAATTTCCCAGAGAGGCAAGACTTCGGTGCGTCTCCCTGAGCCTCTAACACCTTCACCTCTAGGTCAGGATATAGAGTGGATATCACCACCCCCTCTGACAGTATCGGACTCAGATTTTCAAAATCACCGCCTCCAGAAAAACTATGTGACAAGGCATCTGCCTTGAAGTTCTTTACCCCAGGACGATAAGTGACAATGAAATTGAATCTGGTGAAAAACAAAGACCATCTGGCCTGTCTCGAGTTCAGTCATTTAGCCGACTCCAGAGAAGCCAGATTTTTGTGATCTGTGTACACCGTGATCGGATGAATCGCCCCTTCCAACCAATGATGCCACTCCTCAAAAGCCAACTTAATAGCAAGCAACTCTCTGTTACCCACATCGTAATTTCTCTCTGCAGCAGAGAGTTTTTTTAGAGAAAAATACATATGGGCGACATTTACCAGGTGACAGGCCCTGCGATAATACTGCTCCTACTCCCACCTGTCACGGCTGAGGATGGGGAAAACCCTCAGCCGTGCGGTATCAGGAGATGGCAGGTCGCTACTTGGCCAGTAACACAGAATTAGGGAGCAGGTCACCTCCTAGAGCTTCCCTAATCTGACCCTGACTCCTAGCTGCATGAGCCGCCCTTGAAGGTAGGAGGGCTCATGCTCAGGAACCTTGGATCCCTTCTGACCCTCCGTCGATCCCTGTACTAGGAGCTGGGTAGACAGCCCGTTCCTCCTGGACACGGAGGAACAGGAGTCTAAAATGGCCAAGCTACAAAGGGGAACAGAAACAGAGATATGGCAATGACAGGTAAGTGAGACTAGTACCACACTTACCTGCCACAGACACACAACCTGGAACCCACGTGCAAGTGCTGCTGTCCACAAACAACACAAAGGACACCGCACACACAGACATCACACGGGAACCCAGGAAACCATATTCTGCAATAAACAAAGACCAAACAAACATCTTCTAAACACCATACATAAACCTTATGACCACAAGGGTGGCCCCCACTGGCAGATGGAATACACAGGAGGCTGCTCCAGCTAACCATGGCTGAAGTACCCCTCAGACAAGTGATATTCACTGAGGCTTTATAGGCCCAAGTAGCCACACACATACAGATACACCCAGTGTTCACACACACAGAAGGGATTTAACCCTTCCAACACCAGGCAAGGGAAGACGGACTCTTAAAGGGGAATACACACATAAACAAACACACTTCACCTGTTGCCGCGGGCAACGGCATGCGTGGCAATCATGTCCTGGGGATCAGCCATAGGGCTGAGACACTGCCACCACATGCACAGCAACACCACACGTTGCCACGGGCAACCAAGTGAAGGAAAGTGTCACAAAACTAACCACTGGCCGTGACACCACCTCGCGTCATCCTCCACAATGAAAGGTTGTGATACATCCGGCTGCCCCAATATAGGAGCAGAAGTGAAGCACTCCTTAACCGCAGAAAAGGCTCGCAACGAACAATCAGACCACACTGAAACATCCGTCCCATTCTTAGTCATGTCCGTTAAAGGATAACTGTCACATTTAGACCCTAATTTCAATTTTCATATATGTAGTTACTAATAACATGATATTCCAGAATCAGTTACTATTAGACTGACTTACCCCATATTTAATAAGATTCAGCCCTTAGCAACCAGTCTGCATAAAACTGCAATTTCACTATTCAGTTAAGATGGCCGCCACTGCCCTCACCCTGAGTCTAATCCTGCCTGCCCTCACTAGACAGTAACAATAGCCCCCTAAAAGTGTCAGTAACCAGAGCCCTCCCCCCTAAAGGGTTAATCTCCTGCAGCACAAAGGGGTCCTCTTACCACATGTTGCTTTCATTCATACACTGAGCAGATGGCAGATCTCCCTTCCCTGATGTGCGCTGCTTCAACTCTGCATGCTCCAGCTCTGCTGAGTGAGGGAGCGTCTGCCAAGCGCAGGGACAGGGAGAAGTGCACACAGCCCAGGCACTGTTATCAGCTGCTGGGGAGGACCAGGCTTTAATAATTTACTTACAGTCCCTGGCTGTCAGTAATGTGACCTTGCACGCTGCGTGCTCCGTCTATCAACAGATAGACGGACCATGTCTAGCAACCCTATTTTAAGCACAGGTAAAAGTAGGCAGTACGGGGAACAAAAATGTGGAATTAAGGGGTAATTGAATACACAGTGAAAAGTTGAAATAGGGCCACCAAGGTGATATTAATCACCACAATCCAATACTCCAAAATAAATACGACAGTTATCCTTTAAGGGTTTCACCACTGTCGAATAGTTCTGAATAAATTTTCGGTAATAGTTGGTGAACTCCAAAAAACACATAAGAGCCTTCAGATTTTCAGGTTGAACCCAGTCCAATACAGCCCGGACTTTCTCTGGATCCATTCGAAAACCTGAAGATGACAGCAGGTAGCCCAATAATTGCACTACTGAGGAAGGGGGCAGTTGTATACCCCCGAAACGCATTTGGTTCTAAGAGACCCATCCTGACATGTCAGTTTGAGATTCCCTGGATGAATCCGAACTTTGTGCTATTTTTATATACCATTGGATGGTTATTTCATTGGATTTACTTAATCCATATTCGATTGAGGATATTAGGATCATCATGACCACGTGATACATCACGTGACCAGCCAGCACTTCCTGCCGACACATCACGTGACAAGCCAGCATTCCCTACCTTCGTTTGGTGTGGCTTTCGTTTGTGCCCGTAACAGCTGGATGCATTACTTACTTACTGTGAGGATGGTATTTCCATCTGAAGACATCGGGACAGGTAACAAGTGGTGTTGGTCTCACATAGCCGTGGGACGCCTTGGTGTGTGGGTTATCATTACCGCACCACATTTACCGAACTGTGTTTGGATTTAACTATTGCTGTGGGTCCTTTTGACTGACAGGTTTTTTTCAGAGTCAATCTGTGCACATCCAAGGTGTTTCATATGCATCAGCCCGTTTGAAGTTGTATTGACTTTATTCATTGTTTTCAGGACGTTTTATTCTCTTAGCAAATACACTCTCAAGCACAAGCACTTTATATAGAGTATATTTCCAACCGAGCACCCCTTAACTGGAGTCTCATTATCTGAGTTTTATTTTTGTTTTCAGTTTTTATATTGTATTGTATTCCAATGTTTATTAAATGTTTTTATTCATACTAATGATATTCGTTCCTTATGCCCGTATTTGAGTGCTCGGACTATACTACATTTTAATATTTTTTTCCCTTATTGACTAGGCGGGTCAATTTAGTTCTTGTAGCACCACTGCACGATTTAGGCTGGATGAGCCTCAATATCTATATACTTTCTTTAAATTAAATTTTTAGTTGCCAAATTTAGAATACATATAATTACAGTATAATAAAAAATATATATATAATTCTTACCTAGGGTTGTTACGATACCAAAATTTTGATTCGATTTCGATACCATAAAAAATTATTGCAATACTCGATACCACGCGAAAAAATAAAACACCAAAAAAGCCACGTGCAGTCCACATTTTATAGAACGTCAAATTCTAATTTTTGTCGGGACAAGGTGACTAAAAAATTGCAAATTGCACGTTTTTTATTTTTTTTTTTTCGTTCACTGCATAGGAGAAATTTTTAAATATTTTAATAGTTCGCACTTTTTCGGGTGTGGCGATATGTAATATGTTTATTTTTTTATTGTTTATATATTTTATATGTAAAATTGGGAAAGCAATTTAAACTTTTAGTATTTTGGTGTTTTTTTTTTTTACTTTTTATTTACTATTCGCCCCCTTAGGGGCTAGAACCTGGGATCTTTTCATCCCTTTGATCTATTCACCCTAATAGAGCTCTATTAGGGTGAATAGGACATCACACTCTCCCTGCTGCCCTGTGCTTTGTGCACAGGGCAGCAGGGAGCTTACCATGTCAGCCAGGGCTTCAGTAGCGTCCTGGCTGCCATGGTAACCGATCAGAGCCCTAGGATTACATTGCTGGGGCTCCAATCAGAAGCTGCCACTGCTACCAATGAGGAGGAGGAGAGGGGACCCTGTGGCCACTGCTACCAATGAGGAGGAGGGGAGAGGGGACCCTGTGGCCACTGTTACCAAAGATTATAATAGTTATTATACTGGGGGGGGGGTTTTGGGCGCACTGCGCCACCAATGATTACACCTTGCGCTAGTGTAATTTGCTCACTGGCTCCTGGTATTACCCATATGGCACAGGTAGGTTTAGCGTTAGGTCCCAAGCTACTTGAGAAACCTTGGCGTGATGCTCGGGCTCAGACATGTCCTTCACAGTAGGATATGTTGGCTAATCTCTAATTTTTACATCAGTATGAGGGTTTAGTAAGACCGCAGAGTGCACCTGTCTTTGTATGTTATTGTTACTTTGTTTGATTGTTTATCACATCCACACATTTGCTATCCTGTGTATGATGTCTATTGTGGTACTTGAGGTCCGATGCGGGCATCCTCCATTGTATGGATTTTTGTGCAGGATCTCCCCCCCTTCCCCCCCGTATAGATGCACCACTGCATATGGGGGTGAGAACTTCCTGCTTTTCATCACCACGCCAATTTGTAGTTTACATAATGATTTTACTTTATAATACTAGTGTTGGGGGGGCGCACTGCGCCACCAATGATTATACTTTATAATGCTGGGGTTGGGTGGGGCGCACAGGGGGGAGGGACTGCCTCCTTCTCCCCTGTGCTGTTGAGGAGAACATGGCATGTGCTGACAGCAGCGTCCCATGTCAGTTCAACTCATGTGTGAAAGAGGCAGAGCAGCAGAGGGTCTAGGCACAAATGGCGACAACACTACAAAGTCTTGTCGCCATTTTGCAATTCTAAGTCGCATTGGCGACCATTTTGGTCACCATCTTCACCCCTGGTCATCATAGCAGCCTGAGGTCTCTGGATCTGCGAGACGGTCGCGCAGAGGTCAGCTACCTCCAAAGACAGCCCCTGCAGCTGTCCGGCCAGTGCAGCAATAGGATCCATGGCTGTACTGAAACAAGCAAAAAAAATATATGACGGTTTTGGCGGTTCGGGTGTGGGAGGGAAACACCACACCGAACATAGGAGGGAAAGGGGTGAGGGAATAACGGCTGGGAAAGGAGATGGACACCTCCTAGTAAAAACCCAAATTCCTAACTAACTACCAGTATGAACAGACCTCAGAACTAGGTGAGTTCATACACCAGAATACCTAGTGCCCTATAAGACAATGGTACTAATGTTAGGACTGAGACAACCTGTTCCTCCAAAAGGAAGGACGAACAGGAGTCCCCCTCAGGCCTTAATACAAATGACAGGGAAATGCAAAACACAAAATAACCCAAACAAAATACAAAAGGGAAGGAAAACACTTATCTTCAAGTAGCTATGGCAGCACCAGGAACTCAGCCGAGATCCACAACTCCAACAGAAGCTATAAACCGCATAGCATAGCTGTAACGGGGTTCCGAAGGTACACTCGGTCCCCCATTAGCCGCAGACCTGCTGCTTAGCTTCGGGAACAAGGATCTGTGTTTTACCTCGTTCCCAGGGCGGCTTTACTAGCTGGGTGGCTCCCTGCTCCTAAGTCTGCCTTGAACGCCGAGCTGATCACTCCGTGCTCGACTGGTTGGTCTGTCGGTCATGTGACGCTGGCCACGTCACATGACCCTCACTCCCCACTATAAATACAGGCAGCCTGCTGGCCACAGGTTGCCTGTTAATTTAGGTTCCACCTGTGATTTGGTCTTTCCTGGCGTACTTACCTCCTGCTGAATTCCTGACAATCCTCTGCCTACTCCTTGTGTACTTTGCTGCTCTCCTGGTATTCTGACCCTGGCCTCCTCCTGATGATCCTCTGCTGACTCCTTTGGTACTTCACGTCTCTCCTGGTATTTATGACCCCGGCTTCTCCTGACAATTCTCTGCTTGCTCCATTTGTACTTTGTAGCTTTCCTGGTATTGACTCGGTCCGTTCACGTCCTGTTGTTTGTCTGTCTGTCATCCCTGCACTTATTCCAAGTTAGGGATTGCCGTCCAGTTGTCCCCTGTCATTAGGACTCGCGAGGCAAGTAGGCAGGGCCAGGGGTAGGGGTGGAGCGCAGTGGTCACTTCCCTCCCCCCTGTGTGTGTGTGTGTACGCGACCGTTACAGATTAACAGGCCCAATAACCACTGTATAATGAATCCTCTGGTGACCCTGACTGACCATGTCTCTAATCTGACGCAGATGGTGCAGGAGTTAGGGGAAAAACTCAGTTCTTTTGAACCTTTAGGGCAAGGTTCTTCCACTCCTCAGGCCTCCAGTCCGCATTTTGAGCCACAGATTAAGCTCCCAGAACCCTTTTCTGGAGACCAGAAGAAGTTTCTCTC
The DNA here is from genome assembly GCF_905171765.1 of Bufo bufo. Classification (NCBI taxonomy): domain Eukaryota; kingdom Metazoa; phylum Chordata; class Amphibia; order Anura; family Bufonidae; genus Bufo; species Bufo bufo. The sequence goes on along the minus strand of NC_053390.1, from coordinate 551,254,295 downwards.
TTTTAAGGAGAATTGCAAACTGTACTTACGTTTGCGCCCCGTGTCCTCTGGCCCCGAGAGTCAACGCGTGGGCATTATCATTTCCTAATTACAGGGTGATCCCCAGGACTGGGCGTTCTCTTTACCTGCTGGCACCAGTTGTTTATCTTCTGTGGAGGGGTTCTTTCAGGCCCTGGGTACCCTATTTGATGAACCAGACAGGGCTCTAGTAGCCGAGACGGCTCTAAAGGCACTGGTTCAGGGCAATCTACCAGCGGAGGATTATTGCACCCAATTCAGAAGGTGGTGTGTCCCCTCAGGATGGAACGAACCAGCCCTGAAGAGTCAGTTCAGGTCAGGTCTGTCTGATAAATTAAAGGATCTTCTGGTCAGTTATCAACTTCCAGAGACCTTAGAGGAGATGATGACCCTTGTTGTCCGACTTGACCGACGGGTTAGAGAGAGACGACAGGAACAACAGTTCTCTTCTCAGATGGTGGTCCAGCCAGAGGCCTATCCCAGAGACAATGCTGAGGTCTCCACCGAGGAACCCATGCAGGTTGGCATGACCCGAGGGAATCTTCGCCGCAGACGTGGAGAATACTTTTACTGTGGAGATCCTGACCATTGGATCAACCAAGGTCCTCTCTGTCAAGTCTCCTAAGGCAAGGCAACCTAAAGACCAGGTACACCCTGAATTTTCTAAATGTAAACTTTCGGTACCCATTACGATTTCTCTGGGATTTAGATAAATGGCCGGGTAAGGCCTTAATTGATTCTGGCTCAGCGGCTAGCTTTATTGACTCTGAGTATGCTGTAAGATTGGGTATTCCTATGTTTGCCTTACCAACTCCTATTCATGTCATGGCTATGGATGCTACTCCTCTTATTGGTGGTACGGTGAGCTTATGTACCTCAGAGATTTCTCTAACCGTGGGTGTGTGCCACTCAGACAGATGTTCGCTTTTAGTCCTGGAGAACCTACCGGCTGAGGTGGTACTAGGGTTGCCTTGGCTCCGACTACATAACCCCACTATAGATTGGTCCAATGGGGAGTTGGTGAGATGGGGGCCTAAGTGTGACTCGTGCCTGTCCGTGGTACAGGCTGGGGTCTCAGTAAAGTCTGATACTTTACCCTCTGTTGTTAGAGAATATTCTGATGTATTCTCATCACCAACCCCGGAGGTTCTACCCCCCCATAGACCTTATGATTGTACCATAGAGCTAGTAGAGGGGGCCAAGTTTCCTAAGGGACGAATTTATAATCTTTCTGTGCCCGAACGCAAGGCCATGGAAGATTATATTAAGGAGAGCCTTGGTAAAGGGCATATTAGACCTTCTGTCTCTCCTATGGGGGCGGGTTTTTTCTTCGTTAAAAAAAAAGATGGTGGTCTTAGGCCATGTATCGATTACCGGAGATTAAATAAAATCACTGTCCAGAATAGATACTCCCTCCCATTGATTCTGGATTTATTTAACCAGGTTCTGGGGGCAACCTGGTTTTCCAAAATTGACCTGAAAGGGGCATACAATCTAATCCGAATCAAGGAGGGAGACGAATGGAAGACGGCGTTCAATACCACAGTAGGACACTTTGAATATCAGGTGATGCCTTTTGGACTCAGCAATGCCCCAGCGGTGTTCCAAAACTTCATGAATGACATTCTTAGGGAGTTCTTAGGTAAATTTGTTATTGTCTATCTTGACGACATTTTGATATTCTCTCCTGACTTCGAATCCCATGTGTCTCAAGTATTAGAGGTGTTGAGGGAGAATCAGCTATCCGCTAAGCAAGAGAAATGTGTCTTTGGTGTACAGGAGATTCTGTTTCTAGGGCATATTCTGACTCCTCACGCCTTCAAGATGGATCCTGGTAAGGTACTAGCAATTAAGGAATGGGTAAGACCTTCATCCTTAAAGGCCTTACAACGGTTCTTAGGTTTCGCCAATTACTATCGTAAATTTATGATGAATTTTTCCGTAATTGCTAAACCGTTGACCGACCTTACTAAGAAAGGGGCGGATTTGGAGAATTGGTCTACTGAGGCCATTTCTTCATTTGAAAAATTAAAAAAGGAATTCAGTAGCGCTCCCATTCTGATCCAGCCTGATCAGGAGAAACCTTTTATTGTGGAGGTGGATGCGTCCGAGGACGGCGCAGGAGCAGTCCTTTCACAAGGTCCTGCTAGCCTCACTAACCTGAGACCATGTGCCTTCTTCTCCAGGAAATTCTCTCCCACGGAGAGAAACTACGACATAGGGAATAGGGAGCTGCTGGCCATTAAATGGGCTTTTGAGGAGTGGAGGCATTTTCTGGAGGGGGCAAGGCATTGTGTAACTGTTGTCACTGACCATAAAAACCTTATGTTTCTCGAGTCTGCTAAGAGGTTGAATCTCCGTCAAGCCAGATGGGCTCTGTTTTTTACTCGTTTTGATTTTTCCATTACGTTCAGGCCGGGAAGTTAAAAATGTGAAGGCGGACGCATTATCTCGGAGCTTCCAGGCTTTTCAACCTACTGAGGTACCACCTGAATCCATCCTGCCAGCAAAAATCTTCTTAGCAGCTCTTACCCAGGATATCTCGGCTCTCATTAGGTCTGAACAACATCTGGCACCGGTATCCACCCCAACTGATAAGTTGTTTGTTCCCGTACAATTTAGTCTCCAGCTGTTGGGTGAGTGTCTGCCTTTTGTGGACATCCGGGTGTTGAGGGCACTAAGGATCTGGTTTCTAGATCTTATTGGTGGCCCACTCTAACCAGGGATGTCAAGTCCTACGTGTCAGCCTGTGAGGTTTGTGCCAGGTCCAAGACACCTAGGACTCGCCCTGCTGGTAACCTACGACCCCTACCCATTCCCAGTAGACCCTGGTCCCATATCTCGATGGACTTTATAACTGACCTACCGCCGGCGCAGGGTAAGACTGTAGTTTGGGTAGTGGTCGATAGGTTTAGCAAGATGGTCCATTTCATTCCCCTGTCTAAACTCCCGAATGCCAAAACCCTGGCGTCTATTTTTGTGAAAGAAATTGTTCGATTGCATGGTATCCCGGAAAATATTGTTTCTGACAGGGGTGTGCAGTTTGTGTCCAAATTCTGGAGGGCCTTCTGTCAAAAATGTTAAATTTCTTTGTCTTTTTCCTCTGCCTACCACCCTGAGAGTAATGGGCAGACTGAACACCTTAATCAGTCTGTGGAACAATTCTTGAGGTTGTATGTTGCTGATGACCAGCAATTATGGGTGAAATTTCTTCCATTGGCTGAATTTGCTTTGAATAACCGTATCAATTCTTCTGCTGGGGTTTCACCTTTCTTTTGTAACCATGGTTTCCATCCCCGTTTTCATTCTGGGTCATCCGTCTCCCCCTCTAACCCTGAGGCGGATAGGTTCTCCTCTGAACTGTGCACAGTTTGGGCCCGGGTTCAATCAAACTTAGAAAAGGCTCAAAGTTCTCAGAAACTCAAGGCCGATAGGAGACGTTCAAGGGGGGTGAATTTTCAGGTTGGGGATAAGGTATGGTTGTCCTCCAAGAATCTCTCTCTTAAGGTAGATTCTAAAAAGTTTGCTCCTCGTTTTATTGGACCATATAAGATCACGGAGGTGATTAACCCGGTATCATTTAGGTTGGAGCTGCCCGAGTCATTCCACATTCATAATGTGTTCCATAAATCTCTACTTAAAAAATATTTTGAACCGGTAGTACCATCGAAAGCCTCGCCTCCGCCGGTTCTTGTTAATGATGCTGTCGAGTATGTGGTGTCTAAAATAGTGGATGTCAGGAAGGTGTGTAATTCCTTGCAGTACCTGATTCACTGGAAGGGGTATGGACCTGAAGAGAGATCTTGGGTACCTGGCAGGGAGGTTCATGCTCCTAGACTTGTTCGAAAATTTCATTTAGAACACCCTGAAAGGCCATCGCCTGAAGTCTTGGGTCCGGTGGCCCCTTGTAAAAGGGGGGGTACTGTAACGGGGTTCCGAAGGTACACTCGGTCCCCCATTAGCCACAGACCTGCTGTTTAGCTTCGGGAACAAGGATCTGTGTCTTACCTTGTTCCCAGGGCGGCTTTACTAGCTGGGTGGCTCCCTGCTCCTAAGTCTGCCTTGAGCGCCGAGCTGATCACTCCGTGCTCGACTGGTTTGTCTGTCGGTCATGTGACGCTGGCCACGTCACATGACCCTCACTCCCCACTATAAATACAGGCAGCCTGCTGGCCACAGGTTGCCTGTTAATTTAGGTTCCACCTGTGATTTGGTCTTTCCTGGCGTACTTACCTCCTGCTGAATTCCTGACGATCCTCTGCCTGCTCCTTGTGTACTTTGCTGCTCTCCTGGTATTCTGACCCCGGCCTCCTCCTGATGATCCTCTGCTGACTCCTTTGGTACTTCACGTCTCTCCTGGTATTTATGACCCCGGCTTCTCCTGACAATTCTCTGTTTGCTCCATTTGTACTTTGTAGCTTTCCTGGTATTGACTCGGTCCGTTCACGTCCTGTTGTTTGTCTGTCTGTCATCCCTGCACTTATTTCAAGTTAGGGATTGCCGTCCAGTTGTCCCCTGTCATTAGGACTCGCGAGGCAAGTAGGCAGGGCCAGGGGTAAGGGTGGAGCGCAGTGGTCACTTCCCTCCCCCCTGTGTGTGTGTGTACGCGACCGTTACAATAGCGGGAGAAACAACAATAAATAGTGAAGGTTAAATGACCACAATAGCCACACCTGGGGAAAGAAGGTGTGGCAAGCATCAGAAAAAACACAAGCGTCATTTGATCCAAACGGAAAACATGTCGGATCAAACCAAGTGTTGCCAGTCTCACTGATCTCCTTCCACCTGTCGCCGGAACGTCCGTGACAGTGCCACTGTTCGTAACCATTATGCTTTATGTCCCAGTCAGAGTAAAGTTCTCTTCCATTGAATGGTGCTGTATTTGCCTCCATTACTGCACCATCCTCGAATAGGGTACCGTGTCAGGGCTATAAGGGTTGTGCCCCAGGAAAAGGGATAACTAACTGATCACTAGGGGTCTGACCGCTGGGACCTCCATCCATCCCAAGAATGGGGGTCCCATTTCCCTGTTCTGATGGAGCACAGAGAAGGGCATTTACTGTACAAGGATTGTGAGGGTCCCAGCACTTGCACTCCCAGTGATAAGTTATCCAATATCCTGTAGATAGGGGATTACTTGCAAACTAAACACAACCCCTTTAAGGCCTCTTTCACACAGGCGAGTTTTCCGTGCGGGTGCAATGCATGAGGTGAACGCATTGCACCTGCACTGAATCCGGACCTATTCATTTTTATGGGGCTGTGCAAATGAGCGGTGATTTTCATGCATCACTTGTGCGTTGTGTGAAAATCGCAGCATGTGCGGATGCGGTGCGATTTTCACGCATGGTTGCTAGGTGACAATCGGGATAGGGACCCAATCTTTATTATTTTCCCTTATAACATGGTTATAAGGGAAAATAATAGCATTGTTAATACAGAATGCTAAGTAAATTAGGGATGGAGAGGTTAAAAAATAATAAATAAATTTAACTCACCCCATTCACTTGGTCGTGTAGCGGATCTCCTCTCCTTTCTTCTTTCTTCAGGACCTGGCTAAAGCACCTTTGATGACATCACTGAGCTCATCACATGGTCCATCACATGATCCATCACATGGCCCATCACCATGGGGATGGACCATGTGATGAGCGCAGTGAAATCATCAAAGGATTTTAGCCAGGTCCTGAAGAAAGAAGAGGAGATCCGCAATGCGACGGGATGGGGTGAGTTAAATTTGTTTATTATTTTTTAACCCCTCCATCCCTAACTTACTTAGCATTCTGTATTAAGAATGTTATTATTTTACCTTATAACCATGTTATAAAATCTACAGAACACCTAACCCAATCCCAAACTTCTGTGAAGAAGTCCGGATTCAGTTCTGGGTAGCAAAATTGTCGATTTTTCTCATGCTTTAAAACGCATTAAAACGCTTTGCACTCACGCGGAAAAATTGTGCATTTTCCCGCGACGCAGCCGCATCCTATCCGCCCCTCACACGTGACGCTCGTGTAAAGGAGGCCTAAGGGCCACATGCTAAAAACTGACCATCTTACAGACTGCTCAGGACATGATGCTCTACTCCTGACAACATGACTAGTTGTAGTCAAAGATCTTAATAATGAAATTTGACTGTTATATATAGTCCTTTTTAGTATGACAGTGTAACATTATCAACGTTAGGCCATATTCACACAGTCAGTGTTCGATCAGTGATTTCCATCAGTGATTTTCAGCCAAAACCAGGAGCGGCTCTAAACACAGAAAAGGTGTAGATATTTTCATTATACCTTATGTCTGTGGAGGCTTCACATCCGTTCACTGTATTGAAGTATTATTTAAGCACTATATATGGGAATAATATAGGTACTGTCTTACTGTATTATTTTGCCACTGTTCAGTAGTATTAAAGGGGTTATCCCTTGATTAATGTAAAAAAATGAAAATCAGACATTATAGAGTAAAGACAGTCTCTTTCTAACAAACTTACAACCAGCCACCAGCCATGTACCTCACTTGGATCCAGAGATCATTCAATTGCTCTGCTAGATTTATTTCAAGCTTGCAGCTCAGGGAGCATGTCCTGTCTCGGGGGGGTGTCCTTTCTGCTGCAGCTGGTGGCAGTTGAAATATGGAACTGAGCATGTACTTACATCTCAGTAAGCTGGACAAAGAATTTAGAAAAAGAGCAAGCAGCAGGTGGCGCTATACAGACATATTTCAGTGAATAACTGAGCGTCTATACAAAATTTTTAATTACATGCAAATATAAAAGTATTCAGATCCAGGTGCTGATTTGAAAAATATTTTTTGTGGGACAACTTCTTTAAGTGACCATCTTATGTAAATATTATTTGGGCCCTGTATGGCTTTAGAATTTGAGTCTTTTTGTGAACCGGGCAGAGCCTTAATAGATAAAAGAGACCCCACATGCCTTGCCCTAGGTCTCCACAGACCTTGACCTGACCCTGATGGACCTCGGCATAAATACAAAATCATTAAAAATGGTGTTCATATGTTCTATTTGCATCACCTGGACCTTTCCTATTAATTGAGTCCATTTAAATAAGTAGAATGCATTCTACTCTGCAGGAAAGGTTATTCACAGTTACTTTACATATAGTTTTAAGAAAGCCTGAAGGCATGAATCACACACTAGCACTGCATGCAATGTCTATGACCTAAGCTAGAACGGCAGCACAATCTGTAGGACGTCCTACAGGAAACACTATATAGGATGTTGTTATATATTCTTGCAGAGTTTAAACTATCTGAATAGTTTTGCTAAAGATGTTGAACTCTTAAACGTAGCACTGACACGATGAAACCGCATCCTCTGTTCTACATTGCAGATACATTACATCACCCTTCATGTTCAGGAGTAATGAGTACATTGCCCACATAGTACAGCATTACCTCATTGTTACGTGGCAGCCCTACTTGGAAGTATTTTACCAGCACTGTCTGCTGAAATATTTATTTTCTGAGTTCAGATACTAGTTAAAAAAAATTAAATTGGACAAGGCCTTTTCAAATAGTGTGTCCCTGCAATGTAAATGCATCTCTGCAGGGAATTTTAAATTTCCATAGATGTACTTTTAATAGTATTTAATAAAGGATATATATTTTTTATCTTTTGTGGCTGTTTTTGTTATGGGCATTTGCACCATTGTCCTTTGTAGCAGGGGCGGACACAGACAGCAGAGGGCCCCTGTGCAAGGAATGTACCTGGGGCCCTCCACCCCCAAACCACACATACAGACATAAACATATATGTGCAAATAAAAACATCTTGTTAACCACCTCAGCCCCCAGTGCTTAAACACCCTGAAAGACCAGGCCACTTTTTACACTTCTGACCTACACTACTTTCACCGTTTATTGCTCGGTCATGCAACTTACCACCCAAATGAATTTTACCTCCTTTTCTTCTCACTAATAGAGCTTTCATTTGGTGGTATTTCATTGCTGCTGACATTTTTAATTTTTTAGTTATTAATCGAAATTTAACGATTTTTTTGCAAAAAAATGACATTTTTCACTTTCAGTTGTAAAATTTTGCAAAAAAAACAAGATCCATATATAAATTTTGCTCTAAATTTATTGTTCTACATGTCTTTGATAAAAAAAAAATGTTTGGGTAAAAAAAAAATGCTTTGGGTAAAAGTTATAGCGTTTACAAACTATGGTACAAAAATGTGAATTTCCGCTTTTTGAAGCAGCTCTGACTTTCTGAGCACCTGTCATGTTTCCTGAGGTTCTACAATGGCCAGACAGTACAAACACCCCACAAATGACCCCATTTCGGAAAGTACACACCCTAAGGTATTCGCTGATGGGCATAGTGAACTTTATATTTTTTGTCACAAGTTAGCGGAAAATGATGATTTTTTTTTTTTCTTACAAAGTCTCATATTCCACTAACTTGTGACAAAAAATAAAAACTTCTATGAACTCACTATGCCCATCACGAAATACCTTGGGGTCTCTTCTTTCCAAAATGGGGTCACTTGTGGGGTAGTTATACTGCCCTGGCATTCTAGGGGCCTAAATGTGTTGTAAGGAGTTTGAAATCAAATTCTGTAAAAAATGACCTGTGAAATCCGAAAGGTGCTCTTTGAAATATGGGCCCCTTTGCCCACCTAGGCTGCAAAAAAGTGTCACACATCTGGTATCTCTGTATTCGGGAGAAGTTGAGGAATGTGTTTTGGGGTGTCATTTTACATATACCCATGCTGGGTGAGATAAATATCTTGGTCAAATGCCAACTTTGTATAAAAAAATGGGAAAAGTTGTCTTTTGCCAAGATATTTCTCTCACCCAGCATGGGTATATGTAAAATGACACCCCAAAACACATTCCCCAACTTCTCCTGAGTACGGAGATACCAGATGTGTGACACTTTTTTGCAGCCTAGGTGGGCAAAGGGGCCCACATTCCAAAGAGCACCTTTCGGATTTCACAGGTCATTTTTTACAGAATTTGATTTCAAACTCCTTACCACACATTTGGGCCCCTAGAATGCCAGGGCAGTATAACTACCCCACAAGTGACCCCATTTTGGAAAGAAGACACCCCAAGGTATTCCGTGAGGGGCATGGCAAGTTCCTAGAATTTTTTATTTTTTGTCACAAGTTAGTGGAAAATGATGATTTTTTTTTTTTTTTTTTTTTTCATACAAAGTCTCATATTCCACTAACTTGTGACAAAAAATAAAAACTTCCATGAACTCACTATGCCCATCAGCGAATACCTTGGGGTCTCTTCTTTCCAAAATGGGGTCACTTGTGGGGTAGTTATACTGCCCTGGCATTCTAGGGGCCCAAATGTGTGGTAAGGAGTTTGAAATCAAATTCTGTAAAAAATGACCTGTGAAATCCGAAAGGTGCTCTTTGGAATATGGGCCCCTTTGCCCACCTAGGCTGCAAAAAAGTGTCACACATCTGGTATCTCTGTATTCAGGAGAAGTTGAAGAATGTGTTTTGGGGTGTCATTTTACATATACCCATGCTGGGTGAGATAAATATCTTGGTCAAATGCCAACTTTGTATAAAAAAATGGGAAAAGTTGTCTTTTGCCAAGATATTTCTCTCACCCAGCATGGGTATATGTAAAATGACACCCCAAAACACATTCCCCAACTTCTCCTGAGTACGGAGATACCAGATGTGTGACACTTTTTTGCAGCCTAGGTGGGCAAAGGGGCCCACATTCCAAAGTGCACCTTTCGGATTTCACAGGTCATTTTTTACAGAATTTGATTTCAAACTCCTTACCACACATTTGGGCCCCTAGAATGCCAGGGCAGTATAACTACCCCACAAGTGACCCCATTTTGGAAAGAAGAGACCCCAAGGTATTCGCTGATGGGCATAGTGAGTTCATGGAAGTTTTTATTTTTTGTCACAAGTTAGTGGAATATGAGACTTTGTATGAAAAAAAAATAAAAATAAAATCAGCATTTTCCACTAACTTGTGACAAAAAATAAAAAATTCTAGGAACTCGCCATGCCCCTCACGGAATACCTTGGGGTGTCTTCTTTCCAAAATGGGGTCACTTGTGGGGTAGTTATACTGCCCTGGCATTTTCCAGGGGCCCTAATGTGTGGTAAGTAGGTAAATGACCTGTGAAATCCTAAAGGTGCTCTTTGGAATATGGGCCCCTTTGCCCACCTAGGCTGCAAAAAAGTGTCACACATGTGGTATCGCCGTATTCAGGAGAAGTTGGGGAATGTGTTTTGGGGTGTCATTTTACATATACCCTTGCTGGGTGAGAGAAATATCTTGGCAAAAGACAACTTTTCCCATTTTTTTATACAAAGTTGGCATTTGACCAAGATATTTCTCTCACCCAGCATGGGTATATGTAAAATGACACCCCAAAACACATTCCCCAACTTCTCCTGAGTACGGCGATACCAGATGTGTGACACTTTTTTGCAGCCTAGATGCGCAAAGGTGCCCAAATTCCTTTTAGGAGGGCATTTTTAGACATTTGGATACCAGACTTCTTCTCACGCTTTGGGGCCCCTAGAATGCCAGGGCAGTATAAATACCCCACATGTGACCCCATTTTGGAAAGAAGACACCCCAAGGTATTCAATGAGGGGCATAGCGAGTTCATAGAAATTTTTTTTTTTTGGCACAAGTTAGCGGAAATTGATATTTTTAATTTTTTTCTCACAAAGTCTCCCGTTCCGCTAACTTGGGACAAAAATTTCAATCTTTCATGGACTCAATATGCCCCTCACGGAATACCTGGGGGTGTCTTCTTTCCGAAATGGGGTCACATGTGGGGTATTTATACTGCCCTGGCATTCTAGGGGCCCTAAAGCGTGAGAAGAAGTCTGGAATATAAATGTCTAAAAAATTTTACGCATTTGGCTTCCGTGAGGGGTATGGTGAGTTCATGTGAGATTTTATTTTTTGACACAAGTTAGTGGAATATGAGACTTTGTAAGAAAAAAAAAAACAATTCCGCTAACTTGGGCCAAAAAAATGTCTGAATGGAGCTTTACAGAGGGGTGATCAATGACAGGGGGGTGATCAATGACAGGGGGAGTGATCAATGACAGGGGGGTGATCAATGACAGGGGGGTGATCAGGGAGTCTATATGGGGTGATCACCACAGTCATTGATCACCCCCCCTGGAAGGCTTCATTCAGACGTCCGTATGCGTTTTGCGGATCCGATCCATCTATCAGTGGATCCGTAAAAATCATGCGGACATCTGAATGGAGCTTTACAGGGGGTTGATCAATGACAGGGGTGTAATCAATGACAGGGGGGTGATCAGGGAGTCTATATGGGGTGATAACCACAGTCATTGATCACGCCCCTGTAAGGCTTCATTCAGACGTCCGTATGCGTTTTGCGGATCCGATCCATCTATCAGTGGATCCGTAAAAATCATGCAAACATCTGAATGGAGCTTTACAGGGGGGTGATCAATGACAGGGGGGTAATCAATGACAGGGGGGTGATCAGGGAGTCTATATGGGGTGATCACCACAGTCATTGATCACGCCCCTGTAAGGCTTCATTCAGACGTCCGTATGCGTTTTGCGGATCCGATCCATCTATCAGTGGATCCGTAAAAATCATGCGGACATCTGAATGGAGCTTTACAGGGGGTTGATCAATGACAGGGGTGTAATCAATGACAGGGGGGTGATCAGGGAGTCTATATGGGGTGATAACCACAGTCATTGATCATGCCCCTGTAAGGCTTCATTCAGACGTCCGGATGCGTTTTGCGGATCCGATCCATCTATCAGTGCATCCGTAAAAATCATGCGGACATCTGAATGGAGCTTTACAGGGGGATAATCAATGACAGGGGGGTGATCAGGGAGTCTATATGGGGTGATCAGGGAGTCTATATGGGCTGATAACCACAGTCATTGATCACGCCCCTGTAAGGCTTCATTCAGACGTCCGTATGCGTTTTGCGGATCCGATCCATCTATCAGTGGATCCGTAAAAATCATGCAAACATCTGAATGGAGCTTTACAGGGGGGTGATCAATGACAGGGGGGTAATCAATGACAGGGGGGTGATCAGGGAGTCTATATGGGGTGATCACCACAGTCATTGATCACGCCCCTGTAAGGCTTCATTCAGACGTCCGTATGCGTTTTGCGGATCCGATCCATCTATCAGTGGATCCGTAAAAATCATGCAAACATCTGAATGGAGCTTTACAGGGGGGTGATCAATGACAGGGGGGTAATCAATGACAGGGGGGTGATCAGGGAGTCTATATGGGGTGATCACCACAGTCATTGATCACGCCCCTGTAAGGCTTCATTCAGACGTCCGGATGCGTTTTGCGGATCCGATCCATCTATCAGTGGATCCGTAAAAATCATGCGGACATCTGAATGGAGCTTTACAGGGGGTTGATCAATGACAGGGGTGTAATCAATGACAGGGGGGTGATCAGGGAGTCTATATGGGGTGATAACCACAGTCATTGATCATGCCCCTGTAAGGCTTCATTCAGACGTCCGGATGCGTTTTGCGGATCCGATCCATCTATCAGTGCATCCGTAAAAATCATGCGGACATCTGAATGGAGCTTTACAGGGGGGTAATCAATGACAGGGGGGTGATCAGGGAGTCTATATGGGGTGATAACCACAGTCATTGATCATGCCCCTGTAAGGCTTCATTCAGACGTCCGTATGCGTTTTGCGGATCCGATCCATCTATCAGTGCATCCGTAAAAATCATGCGGACATCTGAATGGAGCTTTACAGGGGGGTGATCAATGACAGGGGGGTAATCAATGACAGGGGGGTGATCAGGGAGTCTATATGGGGTAATCAGGGGGTGATCAGGGGCTAATAAGGGGTTAATAAGTGACGGGGGGGGGGGGTAGTGTAGTGGTGCTTGGTGCTACTTTACTGAGCTACCTGTGTCCTCTGGTGGTCGATCCAAACAAAGGGGACCACCAGAGGACCAGGTAGCAGGTATATTAGACACTGTTATCAAAACAGCGTCTAATATACCTGTTAGGGGTTAAAAAAAACACATCTCCAGCCTGCCAGCGAACGATCGCCGCTGGAAGGCTGGAGATCAACTCTCTTACCTTCCGTTCCTGTGAGCGCGCGCGCATGTGTGCGCGCGTTCACAGGAAGTCTCGCGAGATGACGCATATATGCGTGACTGTGCGCAGCGCTGCCACCTCCGGAACGCGATCCTGCGTTAGGCGGTCCGGAGGTGGTTAATATGGGTCAATATCTTTACAATATGTATATATATATATATATATATATATATATATATGTTCATACTAGACCACAGCGTAACTATACACAACCAGTGCCCTTAATGCCCCACATAGTAATTATTCCGCCTATGTGCCAGTACATAGTAGTTATGCCCAGATATGTGGATATGTGCCCTCTCTCAGTAGTAATGGTCAGATATGTGCGCCCTTCACAGTAGTTATACCGATATGTGCCCCCCCCCACAGTAGTAATGCCTAGATATGTGCCCCTTCTGAGTAGTAATGGTCAGATATGTGCCCCCTCTAAGTAGTTACGCCCAGATATGTGCCCCCTCTCAGTAGTAATGATCAGATATGTGCCCCCTTCACAGTAGTTATACCCTGTATGGGGTTTCGCTCTGGTAGATAGGGTAAGCGGGCGCAGTGCAGAGGCAAAATACATAAATAAATAAAGTTCTTAACTCAAAACGTCAGTGTTTATTCACACTTGAGGTAATTGCACAAAACAGCATGTAACTTTGCAGTCTTGGTGTTAATTCACACACAATGGAAAGTTCATATAACACAAGTCACCTTGCTGGCAGTTCTGCCTCCAGTAGTCCACAGCAGGCTTTAGGGGCCTGTTTCCCAAGCATGCGGCTCTCAGCCCTCCAGCATGGCACAAAGCCTCAGATCCCAAAAACTGAGACATCTCTGCTGAGCCCAGCTGCCTATTTAAGGACAGCCAGGTGCTGCCAAAACCCGGACCGGCACTTAAACTCTGGTCCGGCATTTGACCTCACCTGGCTGGAAACCAGCCCAGCCGCACATGCTGGGAGGAAAATACCAGCCTTACCAGACACAACCCCTCACTGTGTCGCATACCCCCCCACCTTGTTTAACCCTTAGGGGGTGGACACACGCCAGACAATGCACCCGGAACAGGGCATCCGCGTTTCCCTGTAACTGGCCTTCTCTGTGTTCTACCGAGAGCGTAAGTTCTGCAGAGACAAAAAACATCTGGTGACCTGGGCATTCCTGTCTTTAACCTGGCTCATCCAATTGAGAGGGGAGTGGTCGGTCACCAGGCGGAACTTTCTCCCCAACAAATAGTAGCGGAGAGACTCGAGTGCCCACTTGATAGCCAGGCACTCTCTCTCCACTATACTGTACCTGGTCTCGGCTTGGTGAGCTTGCGGCTTAGGAAGACAACGGGATGCTCCTCCCCATTGACTTCCTGAGACAGTACAGCACCGAGGCATACTTCGGAGGCATCTGTTTGTACCACGAACTCCCTCTTGAAGTCAGGCATTGCCAAAACCGGTGAGCCAAACAGGGCCGACTTCAAAGCGGCAAGAGCCTCTTCCGCCCGATCATCCCAGCAAACCATTACTGATTTTCGTCCCTTCAAGAGCCCTGTCAAGGACACGGCTAGAGTATCAAAGTGGGGAACAAACCTCATGTAATAGCCCACCATTCCCAGAAATGACTTTATTTGCCTAGTGGTGACAGGTCAGGGCCAATTCTGTATCGCCTCTATTTTGTTCTCTTGGGGTTTGATGACTTCACGCCCAATGACATACCCCAGGTACTTAGTCTCTTTTAACCCTATCGCACATTTTTTGGGGTTAGCGGTTAGGCCAGCTTTCCGAAGGTAGTCCACTACAGCCTGCACTTTGGGTAGGTGACTTTCCCAGTCGGTACTGTGGATGACAATATCTTCCAGGTAAGCCGAAGCATACCGATGATATGGACGAAGCACAATGTCCATTAGTCGCTGAAAAGTGGCAGGGGCGCCATGCAGACCAAAGGGTAAGACCTTATATTGATACAGCCCCTCAGGCGTGATGAAGGCAGTTTTCCCTTTGGCAGGATCCGTTAAGGGCACCTGCCAGTACCCTTTTGTGAGGTCCAAAACAGAAAAATACTGGGCTTGTCCTATCGATGAGCTCATCCACCCGGGGCATGGGATACGCATCGAATTTGGAAACCTCGTTAAGTTTTCGAAAGTCGTTACAAAACCGCAACATCCCATCCGGCTTGGCTATCAATAGGACTGGCCCACTCACTTTTTGACTCCTCAATGACGTCTAGCTGCAACATTAGCTGCACCTTCTCCGATATGGCTTGTCGCCGAGCCTCGGGTACCCGGTAGGGTTTTAATCAGACTTTTGCCTTAGGCTCAGTGACAATGTCATGCTGGATTATGGAAGTGCGTCCAGGGAGGTCCAAGAACACATCCTGGCCTACTTAGTCTGTTTAGAGGAGAGGCTGTTAGCAAATTTTACTGTGGCAGCCGCCTCTCTTGCATCAGACAGAGGGGCCGGTACCGCTTCTCCTAGAAAACCTGGCCGCGGGCTGTCTTCTGTACAGGTTTCCCTATCTTTCCACGGATTTAGTAAATTCACATGGTAAACCTGCTCCGGCTTTCGCCACCCTGGCTGGTGTACCTTGTAGTTTAAATCTCCAATTTTCTCGAGTACCTCGTAGGGCCCCTGCCACCTAGCCAGGAACTTACTGTCCACGGTCGGCACCAGAACCAAAACCCGATCACCCGGGTAAAGATCAGGACCTGAGCCTGCCGACTCTGGGCTCGCTGAGCTGACTCCATATGCTCCCTAACATGAGGCAACACTGTCTCTATCCGATCTTGCATCTGGGTAACGTACTCAATGACACTTTTATGTGGAGTGGGTTGTTGTTACCACGCCTCTTTGGCCACGTCCAAGAGACCGCGAGGGTGTCTGCCATATAGCAGTTCGAAGAGCGACAACCCAGTGGAGGCCTGGGGTACCTCCTGCACTGCGAACATGAGATAGGGCAGAAGAAGGTCCCAGTCCTTTCCATCTTTAGACACTACCTTTTTCAACATATTTTTTAATGTTTGGTTAAACCATTCTATCAGACTGTCCGTTTGTGGATGGTAAACGGACGTCCGTAGTTGTTTTATGTGCAGCAACTTACAGAGTTCCCTCATCACCTTAGACATAAAAGGGGTCCCTTGGTCGGTCAGAACCTCTTTAGGTAGTCCTACTCGGGAAAACATCCCCATTAATTCCTTAGCTATGAGTTCAGGCGAGGTATGTCGCAGTGGCACCGCCTCCAGGTACCGAGTGGCGTAGTCTAGAATGACTAAAATGTGTTGATGCCCTCTGGCGGACTTTGGTACTGGGCCTATGAGGTCCATATCTATTCGGTCAAACGGTACTTCGATAATCGGGAGAGGTACTAGGGGACTACAGAAATGTGGCTGGGGGCTAGTTATCTGGCAGGTCAGGCAAGACTTACAAAACTCTTTCACTTCTTTGAATATGCTGGGCCAGTAAAACCGTTGTAGAATACGATCCTGAGTTTTCTGCCGCCCCAGGTGACCCCCGAGAACGTGTTGGTGGGCTAGATCTAACACAAGCTTGCAATAAGCCTTGGGGACCATCAACTGTTCAATAGGCTCACCCCGTAGTTGGTTTACCCGATACAACATATCCTGATGAACCACAAAATGGGGAAACACTGACTCTGCACCAGGTTGTTGCGGTTCACAATCTACTATTAACACATTTACCCTGGCACGGGATAGGGTTGGGTCCCGACGTTGGGCTGTACCAAAATTATTCCCGGAGACATTGAGGTCTGCCAATTCAGGACCTGGAGGCAAATCCTCCATGTCTCCCACCATCACACTTAGCAGGGTTGTCTCCCCCTCTTCCACCGAAGTGGCGGTCACACCTACCTCTGGCCCTTCGGTCTCAGGTTCCTAGGGTTCTGGTCTTCCCCTCTGAGATGGGCCACTCTGCAAGGATTACCCCTGTCTCATGGGAATCAGTCACTCTCATAGCAGGCCACAGTGTCGGGAAGCCAGGGAAGTCTCTCCCTATTATAAGTTCGTAGTGTAAATTTGGGGCAACTGCCAATTTGTGAGTCCATCTGCCAGCCCCTGTGGTTAGAGACACCAGGGCAGTGGGATAGTCTTTTAAGTCTCCATGGATGCACATGACCCCTGAGTCCAGCAGAGCCTCCACTGCATCTCCTACCTCCACCTAACACAGGTGGTTTAGAGTTTTTGGAGTACCTGCTGCACACAGCTTTCTGGCATATAGCGACAGACGGTAGCCATAGTTAGTATCCATTGGTTCCACCTGATGGGGACAGTTAGCTCTTACATGGCCCGGCTCCTGACACCGCCAGCAGACTATCAGAGCCAGCTCTGTAGAGGGTACAACCCAGGTGGGTTTTGTTGGAACAAGTCGCCGGGTCTGGGATGGAGATTTACAGGAGTTGACTGCCCGCCTCCCAAAAGACCCCCCTGTAACAGTCTTAGTAGCCTCATAGCGCTCAACCAGGGTCACCATTTTTAGGGCCTTGCCAGGAGACACCTGGCCGATCCAGTGCTGGAGAGGGGGTGTCAGAGGCCTCCAGAACATATCAGCCAATAGTCTATCCAGCATAGCTGTGGGACTCAG
The DNA here is from genome assembly GCF_905171765.1 of Bufo bufo. Lineage (NCBI taxonomy): Eukaryota > Metazoa > Chordata > Amphibia > Anura > Bufonidae > Bufo > Bufo bufo. Next base: position 551,236,599 of record NC_053390.1, on the reverse strand, counting down.
CACATCAGGCTGTAGCCATTTTTGCAAGAGGTGGAGTAAGTCATAATACTGGGTCCTCGCCGGCTCAGCCGGCTTAAACCCCCACTGATGTACCCGCTGGGCCGGGACCAACACATTCACCCCCAGTCTTGCCAAAATCTCACCCTTTACTTATTGGCAGTCAGCCGCTTGATCATCCGGCAAGTCGAAATACACCCACTGGGAATCGAATGCCAGGAATGGAGCGACGACCTCAGCCGACTGGTTACGGGGTAGCTTTTCCCTGATGGTCTCTTTCTCGTACATCGCCAGGTAGGTTTCGATGTCGTCTGTGGGGGTCATATTTGGAATCGCAGCACGGACTGCTTTCCAGGCATCATGGACGCTCGGGGTCACTCCTGCTGTCTACAAAGACAACATGCGTTGTAGCAGCAACTGGTTAGTCTCCTGCTGCTGCTTATTAGCCTCGTTTTGCTGCAGGTTTGTCTCTCACTGCTGCAGATTAGCCTCCATGAGGGCCTTCACAACAGCCTCCATTTTGTCGTGGGGCACTGGTTGTAATACAGCTGGTTTAATGTACGACATACAACCGTGCCTAAAAAATGCAGAAACCCAAAATATCGGTGTTCACGCCAGCCTCACTGCTCTTGCCCGCATCCTCAACCAATTGTGGGGTTTTGCTCTGGTAGATAGGGTAAGCGGCGGCAGTACAGAGGCAAAATACAAGTTCTTAACTCAAAACGTCAGTGTTTATTCACACTTGAGGCAATTGCACAAAACAGCACGTAACTTTGCAGTCTTGGTGTTAATTCACACACAATGGAAAGTTCATATAACACAAGTCACCTTGCTGGCAGTTCTGCCTCTAATAGACCACAGCAGGCTTTAGGAGGCCGGTTTCCCCAGCATGCGGCTCTCAGCCCTCCAGCACGGCACAAAGCCTCAGATCCCAAAAACGGAGACATCTCTGCTGAGCCCAGCTGCCTATTTAAGGACAGCCAGGTGCTGCCAAAACCCGGACCGGCACTTAAACTCGGGTCCGGTATTTGACCTCACCTGGCTGGAAACCACCCCAGCCGCACATGCTGGGAGGAAAAAAACCTGCCTTGCCAGACACAATCCCTCACTGTGTCACACCAGATATGTGCCCCCCCCCCCCCCCCCCCCCCACAGTAACTATGCCTAGATATGTTCCCCCTTCACAGGAAGTTAAAAAAATATACTCACCTAGTTCCTCATGATCAAAGTTCAGGCACCAGTGCTCCACGGCAGCAGCAGGATGTAGTGTCACACATTAATCTGCTGGTTGGTGTAGGAGTACAGCAAATTACCAACCCCACCGCTCCTCGTCCTACACAGACCAGCAGTGTGATGTGTGACACTACATCCTGCTACTGCTGTGGAGCCAGGGCCGAATTTAGATTTTATGCTGCCCTAGGCACTTTAGTGCTCGCTTCCTCTTTCAAATGAAGTCCATACTTTTTAGATAGCTGATGGTAAGAAGCTCCCTAGGCCTTCAGCTATCTCTCAGGACTGCCTCATACACTTGGACAATTAAAGGGATGACCTGTTACATGTGTGCTTGGCAGCTGAAGGCATCTGTGTTGGTCCCATGTTCTTATGTGCCCGCATTGGTGAGAAAAATGATGTTTTATTATATACAAACGGGGGCGTTACCATTACACCTAGAGACTCCACTCTCTCTGTAACTGCTGCGCCCTCTGCACTTTAACATGGTCCAGTGTGATGACATTTTCACTGCCAATCCCTGTCAAAGTAGACAGGGAATGGCAGTTGCAGAGACAGCAGAGCCTCTAGGTGTAATGGTAACGCCCCCGTTGCTCCTAGAGGATCATTTGCATATATTCAAATAATGCGGGCATATATGAACATGGGACTAACACAGACCGGCACTGATGGGTGGCTTTAGCTCTGCCCTAGCCATTTTACAGGCTAGGGCACAGCTAAAGCATGTCTATTAGTGCTATTGACATCACCGGGCTTACTGCTAGGTGGAAACCACCCCCAAATAGTATCTCCAGTGGTAATAAAGCTCCGTACAGTGCCTTAGTACTAATAAGGCCCCCCTATAGGGCACCTCTTATAATCTATAAGGCACTCCTATAGAGCCCTCAGTAGTTGTAATGCCATCCCTGTTCTAGTTCTATAACATACATGTAAAAAACATATCTCTTTCTTACAGTCTTCTATAATATACAGTCCCATGTAACTAACACCCCTCCCCTCCCTTCAGCCCCTCTAACATACAGTCCCAGTTAAATAACATATTTCCCTCCCACTAAGCAGGGAGAAGGTTTAATAGGAGAGAACCACATCTTCCAGCATTTCTCTGGCCTTCACATCCATTGCATGGCATCACAGGTCTCTTTTCTCCACTGCCCAGTGCTGCCTTTTTCTGCATTGGTCACATGATGGTGACCTCATCACAGGTCCTACCACCACTTCCACTGTTGAAAAGATCACATGACTATGATGTCATCACAGGTCCTTTAGCTATGGAGTTTAGGCACAAGCGGCAGCAGATTCACAGTCCTAATCAGGGCCCCCCTAAACTCCACCCCCTCCCGACCTCCACCCCAACATGCCCAGGTTACCCTGTTGGCAGAGGTAGGGAATGAAAAATATAATACAATAAACACCTCTGCTAGCACTGGTAAGTGCCCCCTCCCTTGCTGGGCCCGTGTGCAGCTAAACCAGCTGCACCAGATGCACAGGCAGTATGTCCGCCCTTGATTTTTAGGTTTGTCTTCCAGGGAATTAGTTGTACCTTTATTTTAACCCCTTCCTGCCCTAGCTAGTTTTGGCCCTTATGATGTGGCAATTTTTTTTCTTTTTTTTTTCTTTCCTACCTTCAGAGAGCCATAACTTAATTTCCATTGGCATAGCCATAGGAGAACTTGTTTTGTGGGAGGGGCTGTATATCTCAATGGCACCATACTGTATAACACATTGAAAAAAAAATTAAGGGCCAGTCACAAGGTGGATTCTGATGCTGTCAAAATACACAGTGTATACAGTGGCAGATAAGTAGGTGGTTTCTACCACGGTCGTATACTTCAGATGCAGTAGACCCACAGCTTCAAGCGGTGCCAATAAATGACATGTCCGTCAATATTCCTGACCCCTGCATTTGAATACTGTGGAAGGGTATGGTAATCGATGCTTCCTGTCCTGCCGTTCACCCTCATAGGCTACAGGCTACAGGGGGGCATTATAGTTACTGAGAGAACTATGGGGGCATTATAACTACTGAGGATATATTATATCTATTGGGGTACTACTGGAGGTACTACAAGGGGGGTATATTATAACCAGTGGTCGCATTACAGGGTCATTATAACTACTGGAAGCACTATATAGGGGCATGGTAACTGCTGGGCCACAATTGGTGGCCTTATTACTACCGTAGCCACTATAGAGGGGCATTATTACCACTGGGAACTCTATAATGATGCAGAGTCAGCGCCACAATTCTGGTAACATAAACCACTGTGTGAATGTCCTCTTATACTGGGAGTCTGCATATTCGTAAGCTCCTAGGTGCCATAGAAGCCCCTCTCTTTTTGAACCACCAAGGGATATGTATACTGGGCATATGTATACATAACTGTCAGCCAATTGACGCCATCACCGCGCAGGAAATCTAGTCTGCACAGTGACCCAAAAATAAAGATTGGAAATTTTGCAGCCAAAAATCCCTGAACGTTACTAAAAATAATCTAGGGAAAGCCGTCTCTGGGCAGAACAACAATTTTGCCCAGTGACCTAACACATAAATGGTGGTAAAATTCCTGCCAAAAATACGAACCCTGCTAATGGTGCCATGGGGATCCCACTGTCTATTCCCATGAAAATCAGGCCTTGCTCAGTGAAGCAGCCACACTGCTCCCCTCCAGAGGTTCTCTATGATGCCACTGGTAGCCCTCTTCTCAGGGTCTCCTCAGGCCCCATGTCTCACTTCTCTGCCGCAAGTCTACTGACTATCACACCAGTGGGCAAGCACTGGTGCCTTGCAGTACTGGAGTCCTAGGTTTGAATCCAACCAAGAATGACATCTGCATAGAGTTTGTATGTTCTCCATGTGTTCATCCAGCAATCCAGTTGCTTTAAATCATACAGTAGCTACATGTGGATTCTTTAAGAACCTCTTGAGAAAAATAGATCAGAAAACAAGTGGACTACGTTTTTCCCCAGAAAACAGCGCCACATCTGTGTGTGAGCTGTGTCTGGTATTACACTTCATCTTCATTCAAGTGAATAAGCTTGAGCTGCAATACCAGACACAGCCCATGGTCAACAATTACCTTTTTTACAATCCTGGAGAACTCCTCAGTGTTAAAGACTTTACAAATAATAATATCTTAAAAATGTGCCTATAGCATAATGATTTTTTTTGTTTTGTGTAGTGCTATAATGTAGCGATTTTTGTGTCTACAGAGTATAGATATAGATTGGAGGCTCGTACATGCTGGACCTTGACACTTTATGCATCCGCTACACAGTCTATGCTCTTTGAGTGAAATTTCTGCATGAGTTGTGCCACTAATGTCTGGATATGTTGTTTCTGTCTAGCCTTTTGGGAATCCCATGCAACCATTGATTTTACTTCTCTGTCACTAAGTGGCATTTTCAGCCAGTAAGTCATTTGACATGACGCCCTGAGTCACAAATTGACGTTTGTGCCTTCCTTTGAAAGTCTGTGAGAAAATGAGTGCATCATGCATCTCTGTGACAATAATGTCACTGGTGTTATGACAGACCGCGGTTGTGCCAGGGAGCTCGCAGTTTTGTATTGTTTTCTCTGACCTTTCGCTTAGTGAACAAAAACTAAAGTCTACAAGGAATATCTATCAGCCGAATAGTAACGTCTGTGTAAGCTTCACAGCTTTGTAATGTTTACAGCAAACAACCTGATATTTTAGACTTGAGGGCTAAATGAAAAGTGAGACACCATACAACGGTCAGAATTTATAGCCTAAGTCTAAATTGGTCCCAAATTCTCTGATTATGAATTTCTTAATATTTCTTAATGTTTATACTAGTTGTATCTCAATTTAATTTTCCCCTACACAGACATAGCGATAAATTCTAATATTCTGTCTGTCTGTAGTCACCTCTAAAGGAGGATTAGGAGTTTACTGCATACAATGAATTATAAATTATAAACCCAGGCCAGTACATAAAAGTAATGGTGTTCCAGCAAATACGCTTCTTACCATAAATTATCTTGCATCACAAGAGGAATAGGTTCAATTATTTCATTAAAATGTAGCTTTTATTACCCTTAAACTACACTGAACACAAATATAAACGCAACACTTTTGGTTTTGCTCCCATTTTGCATGAGCTGAACCCAAAGATCTGAAACATTTCCTACATACACAAAAGACCCATTACTCTCAAATATTGTTACAAATCTGTCTAAATCTGTGTTAGTGAGCACTTCTCCTTTGCCGAGATAATCCATGCCAGCCCACAGGTGTGGCATATCAAGGTGCTGATTAGACAGCATGAATATTGCACAGGTGTGCCTTAGACTGCTCACAATAAAAGGACACTCTGAAATGTGCAGTTTGATCACACAGTACAATGCCACAGATGTCACAACGTTTGAGGAGGCCTGCAATTGGCATGCTGACTGCAGGAATGTCTACCAGAGCTGTTGCCCGTGCAATGAATGTTAATTTCTCTACCATAAGCCGTATTCAAAGGCGTTTCAGAGAATTTGGCAGCACATACAACCGGCCTCACAACCGCAGACCACGTGTAACCACACCAGCCCAGGACCTCCACATCCAGCATGTTCACCTCCATGATCGTCTGAGACCAGCCACCCGGACAGCTGCAGCAACAATCAGAGTGTATAACCAAAGAATTTCTGCACAAACTGTTAGAAACCGTCTCAGGGAAGCTCATCTACATGCTCGTCATCCTCATCGGGTTCTGGACCTGACTGCAGTTCTTCTTCCGACTTGAGTGGGAAAATGCTCACATTCGATGGCGTCTGGCACGTTGGAGAGGCGTTCTGTTCACGGATGAGTCCCGGTTTTCACTGTTCAGGGCAGATAGCAGACAGCGTGTGTGGCGTCATGTGGGTGAGCGGTGTGCTGATGTCAAGGTTGTTGATCGAGTGGCCCATGGTGGCGGTGGGGTTATGGTATGGGCAGGCGTATGTTATGGACAACGAACACAGGTGCATTTTATTGATGGCATTTTGAATGCACAGAGATACCGTGATGAGATCCTGACGCCCATTGTTGAGCCATTCATCCACGACCATCACCTCATGTTGCAGCATGATAATGTATGACCTCATATTGCAAGGATCTGTACGCAATTTCTGGAAGCTGAAAACATCCCAGTTCTTGCATGGCCAGCATACTCACCTGACATGTCACCCATTAAGCATGTTTGGGATGCTCTGGATCGGCGTATACGACAGCGTGTTCCAGTTCCTGCCAATATTCTGCAACTTCGCACAGCTATTGAAGAGGAGTGGACCAACATTCCACAGGCCACAATCAACAACCTGATCAATTCTATACGACGGAGATGTGTTGCACTGCGTGAGGCAAATGGTGGCCACACCAGATACTGACTGGTTTTCTGACCCCCCCCCCCTTCTCAGTAAGGCAAAACTGTGCACATTTCAGAGTGGTCTTTTATTGTGGGCAGTCTAAGGCACGCCTGTGTAATATTCATGCTGTCTAATCAGCACCTTGATATGCCACACCTGTGAGGTGGTATGGATTATCTTGGCAAAGGAGAAGTGCCCACTAACACAGATTTAGACAGATTTGTGAACAATATTTGAGAGTAATGGGTCTTTTGTGTATGTAGAAAATGTTTCAGATCTTTGAGTTCAGCTCATGCAAAATGGGAGCAAAACCGAAAGGGTTGCGTTTATATTTTTGCTCAGTGTAAAATAAGTAAAGGTAAATAATGGTTGAATGTGCTTAAAAAAAGGTGAGAAAATAAAGCAAAAAAAAAAAAAAAATATATATATATATATATAAGAAAAATTGTATAAATATATCAAAAAGTCTACAAACGTCTAGATGGCAAATTGAAACGTTCTTACCAAATCAGACTTATATGAGATGCCAAGTATCTACTGGATACTCCTTGAGTGTACAGGTATTCTTCGGGACAAAACTAAATTACCCTCAAAAAATGACCCTAGGTAAGTAGGGGAAGGGTGCTAGTAGTCCCTGCCTATCAAATACGGAGCACCCTCCTCGATAGGGGAGACCCCCTCAGGAATTCCATGATAACTCAGTATGGCTCCCCTAGTGGCAGCTGCCAGTGTGTCTACACAAGGGACTTAGAGCTCTGTATTTGAAACTTGGGGGGAAAGAATTTATCAAAACTGGTGTAGAGGAAAACTGAGCTCATTGATACATAGTTTTGTGAGAAAAGATTCAATAAAATGTCTAATTAATATGAGGATGGGTCACAAAGTATCCACATTATGGGTGTAGAATACATCATTTTTCAGTACAATCTCCCTAGTCACTGCTGTGCAGGTTTGAATATGTTACATCACTTTATTTGTGACTACGGTGCAAAAAACAATCGCTGCCCCACTTGTGATTTGCACAAAAGAAGAGCAGCATGCAGTGATTAATTTTTTTGTAATCTGATGGTGTCTGGTGCTGACATTTATCAAAGGCTTTGTGCACAGTATAGAGAAAGTGTTTTATCACAAAGAAGTGTGTATGAATGGATAGAGAACTTCAAGGAAGTTCGCACAAGTGTCAGCCATGAAGAAGGAGCTAGATGTCCATCTACAACTGAGGACATGCACATGAACTGATTCTGTTGAATGGATGAGTGACAGTGGATTATGTGGCCACCTAGGAAGAAGAAGAATTGGGTCTGATGAGGAAATGTGAAAGATTGTTGGCAGATGGACAAAGTGCATTGAAAAGCAGGGGGTTTATGACGAAAAATTATGTATTTGTCTGTTTCGAAAAAATAGCCTCTGCTAACCTCTGCTCTTTTTATACTTAAGACCGTCCCTGTGTACAGCTATTAGTGACTGACAGCTATCTCTGTATACACACTTACACAGAGAATGCAATCAATCACTGATAACATGACCCTGTGTACAGCTATCAGGGACTGAAAACTATCTCTATATACACACTTACACAGAGAATGCTATCAATCACTGATAACACCTCTCTGTGTACAGCTATCAGTGACTGACAGCTATCTCTGTATACACACTTACACAGAGAATACTATCAATAACTGATATCACCTCCTCTGTGTACATCTATCAGTGACTGACAACTATCTCTGAATACACACTTATTCAGGGAATGCTATCAACCACTGATAACACCTACTCTTTGTACAGCTATCAGGAACTGACATCTATCTCTATATACACACTTTCACAGAAAATGCTATCAATCACTGATAACACCTCCATGTGTACAGCTATTAGTGACTGACAGCTACCTCTGTATACACACTTACACAGAGAATGCTATAATTCACTTATAATACCTCCTCTTTGTACAGCTATCAGGAACTGACATCTATCTCTATATACACACTTATACAGAAAATGCTATCAATCACTGATAACACCTCCCTGTGTACAGCTATCAGTGACTGACAACTATCTCTGTATACACACTTATTCAGGGAATGCTATCAACCACTGATAACACCTCCTCTTTGTACAGCTATCAGGAACTGACATCTATCTCTATATACACACTTACACAGAAAATGCTATCAATCACTGATAACACCTCCCTGTGTACAGCTATCAGTGACTGACAACTATCTCTGTATACACACTTATTCAGGGAATGCTGATATCACCACCCTGTGTACAACGGAAGTCAGAAATAGCAGAGTTTTAAATGTATAAGTTACCAGTATTACTCAATATTTTCCCACAAAACTATATATCAATCTGCTCAGTTCCTCCTGTTCTATAACATGTTCTCTGCAGATTATACTGCATTTTGTGGTGACGGGCACTACATAGCTTCATTACCACTACATTAGGTCAGACAAGGTGACGCTACAGGAGAAGCTGACAAAGCAGTTACACCCAGGACCTGGTATCTAAAGGAACCCAAAGGATCCTCTGCCACATAAGAATATAGCAGTATTGTAACTGGCACCAGGTGGGGGCCCTTTTACAAATTTTGAATTGGGGCCCAGGAACTTCATTATGCCAGGACTGTTTATATGTCACTTAGCTATGTAAGTACCCTTGAAGAACTGTACTCAGCTCTGACACCAGTCACTGCATAGTTTAATTCAACGGTGAAGAAAACATTTTTGATATACTGTATTTTCTCTATGTAACACATTTCATGCGGCTTGCTAGATTGTTAATACTTTCGTAAAACCATTCTGTATGCATAAAATATTCAGCCAAGTCTTTTCTGATGTCTGATGGCAGGTTGCTACGTCAGGTGTTTTGCAGGATTTGTCAAGGGCGGCTGATGTACAGCTAGGTCTCACCTTTCTTTTGATGTATATTGTATTATTTCTTTGAAATGACACTCCTCACACCAAAAATAACACAGCAGGCGAAATTTCATCCATGTGGATTAGTGGAAGGAGGAGGTGTTCACTTCATGGATTTTATATATTAGTCAAGTTTCTGAACTACAATCAATGCAATACCTACAAAAGGTCAAGGATAATTACACTGCAATTTATAATAGATACGTATGCAAAACTAAAAGAATGTCCTAATATATTCTTACTATCTTCCTCATGACTAGTATTTTCATGTCAAACTCTGTAGCCGCTAAAGAATGGATGCTCGGTTAATGATATACATTGGAGCGCAGACCTGATTGCCTCAAGGACTATAGACAGTTGTGGTGAAGTGCATGATAGAGATGCGCTAAGGGTATGTAACTCACCTGGGTTTTCAGTTTAGCTGGGTGAGATAACTGGAATCCAGAAATAAAAGCAACCCTCAGTGTATGAGTCTGGGGGAGAGGAAGTGACCCGAGAGAGGTGGAAGCCTGTGAGGTTTGGTGTGGTCCCAGCCAGGAGGACTGGGGGGCCACGAGGCTGTGTGAAGCCTGATCTCTCCCCTGTGTGGGACTTATGCCTGGTGATGCTGAGTGTCAGAACCTGATACCCTGTGTGCAAACTGCGCTCTATAGGTGAGGTAGAGACGACCTATGTATTAGGTAGAGCCCAGACGGACAGGTGTTTATTTTGGTTTATGTTTGTGCTGAAGTGCCAAAATAAGAGCACCTTTTGGACTTTAACCCTGTTGTCAGAGGAGGAGTCTGTCATCGCCACCCTGCTAAAGAGAGGGATCCCTTACATAATATAGACAAGAAAAGCAGGTTAATATGTAGACGATGCACATCCACATATGCTCAATGACAAAGAAAATAATGCACACTGCTAGAAATATCAGATCCCACCTTTCATTTTCCAAAGGAGCTGTCCAAAATGAAAGGTGGAATCTGCAAGTTGATCCAGAGGAAGGTAAAAAAAAAAAAAATTTAAAACAATTTTCTTCATTTTAGGGGACAAAAATTCCTTCCCTACACCAATCAGGCAATCAGAATAACTCCCTGGATCAATGACCCCTCTCTAGTAGCTATAGCCTGCAATAATATTACACTCCAGAAATACATCCAGGCCCCTCTTGAACTATTTTAGTGAACTCACCATCACCACCTCCTCAGGCAGAGAGTTCCATAGTCTCACTGCTCTTGCCGTAAAGAATCCTCTTCTATGTTTGTGTACAAACCTTCTTTCCTCTAGACCAGGGATTCTCAACTCCAGTCCTCGGGACCCACCTACCGGTCAGGATTTGAGAATATCACACAGAATGAATACCTGTGGTAAGTCTTGATGCATGGACACTAACTATATCACATGCTCAATACTAAGGAAGTCCTAAAAACATGACTGGTAGGTGGGTCTCGAGGACCAAAGTTGAGAAACCCTGCTCTAGACGAAGAGGACGTGACTCATCGGCATCCCGACGTCTAGCGTCCACCTCAGCATGATGTCTTGGCTCCATCAACATCGGCGCTCTTGTCTTACTGCATGGCACAGCAGTGATCCTGGTCCGCAAGTATCAATAGGCTGTATAACGAAGGCACTTCTTTAGGCCTCATAATACCTTTTGTTGCCTCTTTCACTTCACTAGTAATCTGTGAATTGAATTTGTTTTCTCTTATATCATTGCATCAGACATTTTCCTGTAATTTACAGGGGTATACCTGTAACTGTGGCAACTATTTAACATCTGATAGGCACAGGGTTCTGTATGGGACTATATCATATCCATTTTTGTGATATCTCTTGTATAACTAGGATACATCACATATATATTGCCTTTATTAATTTTTGTATATCATATCCACACTTGATTAATATCTACTGACAACTATTACATATCTGGTGGTGGTTTATTCTGTGTCAGGGACTTAAGGACATCATGAGCAAACCTTATTGCGGGTGCAAATAAGGGGGGACATGGTGTCATGAACCCTCAAGATTTGAATGCGCAATGTAATGATTGGATATATAACTTATCTGGGTTACAGATACAGATGTTGTAGTCTGTGAGTCCTCAAGGCTGGGACGAAGATGTTGATTGGAGAATCAGGCAACAGTCGTCCCGGGGCACCTGTAAAAGGGAAACAGCAGCTAAGTGCTGCGCATTCTCGTCAGGAGCAAAGAAGAAATCACCTCCCACCCACCCTGGTAACGTATATCACGGTGTTTGTTTGGGGGAATAGTCGCTCATAGAGCAGACTAAGTATTTAAGGTTATTTTAGTTGACGGTAATTATCCGATGGTTTATCAAATGGTTGGAAAATTAAAATGGTTGATATATTAGTGTAAGGTTACCATAAACACCGTGGCCAATTATGTGCCAACATGAATAAAATAGTTTAATAATCTATTGTGGTCATTGTCTTGATTATTTATTAGGTAATGGATGGGTAAATATGACACCAGGAGGTTCCTGACTCGGGATCGGCCCTATCAGGGAAGCTATTCCATTTTTTAGGCAGGGCTGCATTACATTAGGTACAAGATTCAGGGACAGCCTTTCTGATCTGGCCCCCACCCTGCTTTTGGAACTTATACTGCTGAGGGCATATTAAAATTTATTTATGATATATTAAACCTTACGTATTAATGGTGGTGGTTCTGCAAAACTCAGCATGCAGTTATGTCTCAGGCAGATATGATTAGACACTTATGGGGTCATTTAGTAAGACTGGCATTTTAGACGTTCCAGCTTTATGTATAGCTCTTTTTATATGTGCCCCCTTTATGTATAGTGCCTCTATGTGCCAGCTTTATGTATAGCTCTTTTTCTATATGCCCCCTTTATGTATAGTGGCTCTTATATGTGCCAGTTTTATGTATATAGCTCCTTTTATATGTGCCCCCTTTATGTATAGTGCCTCTTATATGTGCTAGCTTTATGTATAGTGCCTCTTATATATGCCAGCTTTATGTATAGCTCCATTTATTTGTGCCCCCTTTATGTATAGCGCCTCTTATATGTGCCAGTTTTATACATATAGCTCATTTTATATGTGCCCCTTTATATATAGTGCCTCTTATATGTGCTAGCTTTATGTATAGCGCCTCTTATATGTGCCAGCTTTATATATATAGCTCCTTTTATATGTGCCCCTGTTTATTTATAGCACCTCTTTTATGTGCCAGCTTTATACATATAGCTCATTTTATATGTGCCCCATTTATGTATAGTGCCTTTTATATGTGCTAGCTTTATGTATAGTGCCTCTAATATATGCCATCTTTACAGAATGTATAGCTCCTTTTATATGTGCCCAAAAAAATTGAAATTTTAACAATATTTATTAGTATTAGCAATAGTATAGCAGACTATGTACACACCCATACATACATTCCCCCCTTGTTCGTTCATAAATAAATACAATAAAAATAAATAAATATATATATATATTTATTAGTTTTTGCAATAGTATAGTGGAGTTTGTGTGTGTTAAATATACAAACATACAAATATTTTTCTATTTTATAAATCTAGGTATTCATTTTAGCTATATTTAGTATAGCAGGTTTTCTTTCAGCGTAAAATACACAAACACACTCATATTTTATTTTCATTTATTAAAAGAAATTTAAAAAACAAACAAAGGCTTAAAATGTCCAAATTTCCCTTAACCACCTCAGCCCCTATAGCTTAAACACCCTGAAAGACCAGGCCACTTTTTACACTTCTGACCTACACTACTTTCACCGTTTATTGCTCGGTCATGCAACTTACCACCCAAATGAATTTTACCTCCTTTTCTTCTCACTAATAGAGCTTTCATTTGGTGGTATTTCATTGCTGCTGACATTTTTACTTTTTTTGTTATTAATCGAAATTTAACGATTTTTTTGCAGAAAAATGACATTTTTCACTTTCAGTTGTAAAATTTTGCAAAAAAAACGACATCCATATATAAATTTTGCTCTAAATTTATTGTTCTACATGTCTTTGATAAAAAAAAAAAATGTTTGGGTAAAAAAAAAAATGGTTTGGGTAAGAGTTATAGCGTTTACAAACTATGGTACAAAAATGTGAATTTCCGCTTTTTGAAGCAGCTCTGACTTTCTGAGCACCTGTCATGTTTCCTGAGGTTCTACAATGCCCAGACAGCACAAACACCCCACAAATGACCCCATTTCGGAAAGTAGACACCCTAAGGTATTCGCTGATGGGCAGAGTGAGTTCATAGAACTTTTTATTTTTTGTCAAAAGTTAGCGGAAAATGATGATTTTTTTTTTTTTTTCTTCCAAAGTCTCATATTCCACTAACTTGTGACAAAAAAAAAAAACTTCCATGAACTCACTATGCCCATCAGCGAATACCTTGGGGTGTCTTCTTTCCAAAATGGGGTCACTTGTGGGGTAGTTATACTGCCCTGGCATTCTAGGGGCCCAAATGTGTGGTAAGGAGTTTGAAATCAAATTCTGTAAAAAATGCCCTGTGAAATCCGAAATCCAAAAATGTGAATTTACGCTTTTTGAAGCAGCTCTGACTTTCTGAGCACCTGTCATGTTTCCTGAGGTTCTACAATGCCCAGACAGTACAAACACCCCACAAATGACCCCATTTCGGAAAGTAGACACCCTAAGGTATTCGCTGATGGGCATAGTGAGTTCATAGAACTTTTTATTTTTTGTCACAAGTTAGCGGAAAATGATGATTTTTTTTTTCTTCCAAAGTCTCATATTCCACTAACTTGTGACAAAAAATAAAAACTTCCATGAACTCACTATGCCCATCAGCGAATACCTTGGGGTGTCATTTTACATATACCCATGCTGGGTGAGAGAAATATCTTGGCAAAAGACAACTTTGTATTAAAAAAATGGGAAAAGTTGTCTTTTGCCAAGATATTTCTCTCACCCAGCATGGGTATATGTAAAATGACACCCCAAAACACATTCCCCAACTTCTCCTGAATACGGAGATACCAGATGTGTGACACTTTTTTGCAGCTTAGGTGGGCAAAGGGGCCCACATTCCAAAGAGCACCTTTCGGATTTCACAGGGCATTTTTTACAGAATTTGATTTCAAACTCCTTACCACACATTTGGGCCCCTAGAATGCCAGGGCAGTATAACTACCCCACAAGTGACCCCATTTTGGAAAGAAGACACCCCAAGGTATTCCGTGAGGGGCATGGCGAGTTCCTAGAATTTTTTATTTTTTGTCACAAGTTAGTGGAAAATGATGATTTTATTATTTTTTTTTTTCTTTCAAAGTCTCATATTCCACTAACTTGTGACAAAAAATAAAAACTTCCATGAACTCACTATGCCCATCAGCGAATACCTTGGGGTGTCTTCTTTCCAAAATGGGGTCACTTGTGGGGTAGTTATACTGCCCTGGCATTCTAGGGGCCCAAATGTGTGGTAAGGAGTTTGAAATCAAATTCTGTAAAAAATGCCCTGTGAAATCCGAAAGGTGCTCTTTGGAATGTGGGCCCCTTTGCCCACCTAAGCTGCAAAAAAAGTGTCACACATCTGGTATCTCCGTATTCAGGAGAAGTTGGGGAATGTGTTTTGGGGTGTCATTTTACATATACCCATGCTGGGTGAGAGAAATATCTTGGCAAAAGACAAATTTTCCCATTTTTTTATACAAAGTTGTCTTTTGCCAAGATATTTCTCTCACCCAGCATGGGTATATGTAAAATGACACCCCAAAACACATTCCCCAACTTCTCCTGAGTACGGAGATGCCACATGTGTGACACTTTTTTGCAGCCTAGGTGGGCAAAGGGGCCCATATTCCAAAGAGCACCTTTCGGATTTCACTGGTCATTTTTTACACATTTTGATTTCAAACTTCTTACCACACATTTGGGCCCCTAGAATGCCAGGGCAGTATAACTACCCCACAAGTGACCCCATTTTGGAAAGAAAACACCCCAAGGTATTCGCTGATGGGCATAGTGAGTTCATGGAAGTTTTTATTTTTTGTCACAAGTTAGTGGAATATGAGACTTTGTAAGGAAAAAAAAAAAATCAGCATTTTCCGCTAACTTGTGACAAAAAATATAAAATTCTAGGAACTTGCCATGCCCCTCACGGAATACCTTGGGGTGTCTTCTTTCCAAAATGGGGTCACTTGTGTTGTAGTTATACTGCCCTGGCATTTTCCAGGGGCCCTAATGTGTGGTAAGTAGGTAAATGACCTGTGAAATCCGAAAGGTGCTCTTTGGAATGTGGGCCCCTTTGCCCACCTAGGCTGCAAAAAAGTGTCACACATGTGGTATCGCCGTATTCAGGAGAAGTTGGGCAATGTGTTTTGGGGTGTCTTTTTACATATACTCATGCTGGGTGAGATAAATATCTCGGCAAAAGACAACTTTTCCCATTTTTTTATACAAAGTTGGCATTTGACCAAGATATTTATCTCACCCAGCATGGGTATATGTAAAATGACACCCCAAAACACATTGCCCAACTTCTCCTGAGTACGGCGATACCAGATGTGTGACACTTTTTTGCAGCCTAGATGCGCAAAGGGGCCCACATTCCTTTTATGAGGGCATTTTTAGACATTTGGATCCCAGACTTCTTCTCACGCTTTAGGGCCCCTAGTATGCCAGGGCAGTATAAATACCCCACATGTGACCACATTTTGGAAAGAAGACACCCCAAGGTATTCAATGAGGGGCATGGCGAGTTCATAGAAATATTTTTTTTTTGGCACAAGTTAGCGGAAATTGATTTTATAAATTTTTTTCTCACAAAGTCTCCCTTTCCGCTAACTTGGGACAAAAATTTCAATCTTTCATGGACTCAATATGCCCCTCACGGAATACCTTGGGGTGTCTTCTTTCCGAAATGGGGTCACATGTGGGGTATTTATACTGCCCTGGCATTCTAGGGGCCCTAAAGCGTGAGAAGAAGTCTGGAATATAAATCTCTAAAAATTTTTACGCATTTGGATTCCGTGAGGGGTATGGTGAGTTCATGTGAGATTTTATTTTTTGACACAAGTTAGTGGAATATGAGACTTTGTAAGAAAAAAATTATAATTTCCGCTAACTTGGGCCAAAAAAATGTCTGAATGGAGCCTTACAGGGGGGTGATCAATGACAGGGGGGTGATCAATGACAGGGGGGGGGGTGATCAGGGAGTCTATATGGGGTGATCACCCCCCTGTCATTGATCACCCCCCTATAAGGCTCCATTCAGATGTCCGTATGTGTTTTGCGGATCCGATCCATGTATCCGTGGATCCGTAAAAATCATACGGACATCTGAATGCAGCCTGACAGGGCGGGTGATCAATGACAGGGGGGGTGATCAATGACAGGGGGGTGATCAGGGAGTCTATATGGGGTGATCACCCCCCCTGGAAGGCTCCAGGGAGACGCCTGTATGTGTTTTGCGGATCCGATCCATCTATCAGTGGATCCGTAAAAATCATGCGGACGTCTGAATGGAGCTTTACAGGGGGGTGATCAATGACAGGGGGGTAATTAATGACAAGGGGGTAATCAGGGAGTCTATATGGGGTGATCACCACAGTCATTGATCACGCCCCTGTAAGGCTCCATTCAGACGTCCGTATGCGTTTTGCGGATCCGATCCATCTATCAGTGGATCCGTAAAAATCATGCGGACATCTGAATGGAGCTTTACAGGGGGGTAATCAATGACAGGGGGGTGATCAGGGAGTCTATATGGGGTGATCACCACAGTCATTGATCACGCCCCTGTAAGGCTCCATTAAAACGTCCGTATGCCTTTTGCGGATCCGATCCATCTATCAGTGGATCCGTAAAAATCATGCGGACATCTGAATGGAGCTTTACAGGGGGGTGATCAATGACAGGGGGGTAATCAATGACAGGGGGGTAATCAGGGAGTCTATATGGGGTGATCACCACAGTCATTGATCACGCCCCTGTAAGGCTCCATTCAGATGTCCATATGCGTTTTGCGGATCCATCTATCAGTGGATCCGTAAAAATCATGCGGACGTCTGAATGGAGCTTTACAGGGGGGTGATCAATGACAGGGGGGTAATCAATGACAGGGGGGTGATCAGGGAGTCTATATGGGGTGATCACCACATTCATTGATCACGCCCCTGTAAGGCTCCATTCAGACGTCCGTATGCGTTTTGCGGATCCGATCCATCTATCAGTGGATCCGTAAAAATCATGCGGACGTCTGAATGGAGCTTTACAGGGGGGGTAATCAATGACAGGGGGGTGATCAGGGAGTCTATATGGGGTGATCACCACAGTCATTGATCACGCCCCTGTAAGGCTCCATTCAAACGTCCGTATGCGTTTTGCGGATCCGATCCATCTATCAGTGGATCCGTAAAAATCATGCGGACATCTGAATGGAGCTTTACAGGGGGGTAATCAATGACAGGGGGGTGATCAGGGAGTCTATATGGGGTGATCAGGGGTGATCAAGGGGTTAATAAGTGACAGGGGGGGGGTGTAGTGTAGTGGTGCTTGGTGCAACATATTACTGAGCTACCTGTGTCCTCTGGTGGTCGATCCAAACAAAGGGGACCACCAGAGGACCAGGTAGCAGGTATATTAGACGCTGTTATCAAAACAGCGTCTAATATACCTGTTAGGGGTTAAAAAAATCACATCTCCAGCCTGCCAGCGAACGATCGCCGCTGGCAGGCTGGAGATCCACTCGCTTACCTTCCGATCCTGTGAACGCGCGCGCCTGTGTGCGCGCGTTCACAGGAAATCTCGCGTCTCGCGAGATGACGCGTATATGCGTGACTGTGCGCAGCGCTGCCACCTCCGGAACGCGAATCTGCGTTAGGCGGTCCGGAGGTGGTTAAGATAAATACCTTAGGGGAACAATATAAAAAGTCCCTTTGAAGGGGCTTGTAATGTTTTGGCACTGTACAACATTTTTCTGGCAGTACAGCGCCATAGAACCAACAACAGAAAAATAGGCCGAGAAAATTCTAAATGCGCTCCAATCTTTTAAAGTCTTGTGGCGGCCCAGCCAGCAGATAAATTACATAAATAGCATCCCTTTTCAGAGTACAAACGTGCGGTAATGGTTTTAGAAATGTTTTGTCCTGAAACATTTTGGAACAGTTAGAAAAATGTAATAAGAAAGGAAAAATATAATTGTTTCACAATTTTCACAGTTTTTCCTTCAATATTTTATTTTAAAATATTATATCTGTCATCTAATAGCACAAAAGAAAGGTCTAAGGTCTCGTGAAAAACATGTAGGTTGGCTCAGAAATTAGTTATTTGCAGTTAGAGAGGCCCATTGCTAAAACTGAAAAATTGTCCTCCGGTAATTAAGTATTTAAATGTGGGACACAAACATGATGTGCATGAGCCCTTAAGAGGGTTATCCCATGACTAATGTAAAAATTGAAAATCAGACATCAAATAGTACATGACAACCTCTTTCTAACAAAGCTAGAACCAGCCCTGTACCTCACATGGATCCAGAGATCTCCCCATTCAATGCTCTGCTAGATTGATATCAAGCTGGCAGCTCAAAGGGAGTGTCATTTCTGCTGCAGCTCAGGGAACGTGTCTTTTCTGCTGGAGGTCTCTCCCTATCACAGCTCAGGAGGCGTGTCTCAGCTCTCACCCTAAAGTGCAGAATATTTTTCGTGGGACAACCCCTTTAAGATAGGCAGATAATTAGCAAGACATGATGGGATTTCTAATGACAATAATAAATTCCTGCTTGAAACCTCCTCTACATATATTTAGCTTTACATCTACACCCTATAGTCAGTTGTTTAAAAGGGTTCTCCAGGAATTAAAAAAATTAAAATACTTAAAATACTTGACGAAGCAAGCAAAAGCGAAACCCGGGTCAGGCAGGTGATACAACCAGTGAACTTATGTGATTTTATACTCGATTTGTGATTTCCATTTTGTAAGTATATTAAAACAAGCGTGAATTATACCAGTCTGTCGGTGCTTCACTATGTCAAGTTTTCTTGAATAACATCTAGAAAAAAGAGAATCCTTGTCTCCTCATGAACTAAATTCCCCAGAGATTCATCTAAAGTTCTTATCATCTGTATTCAGGATCATAATCTCTGACAAGTAGAGAGGAGGAGGAGGAGGAGGAGGCAGCTCTTTACCTCAGCGTTGTAAAGTAACTTGTCCTCATGTGTGATCAGGACAGGTTTTGTGTGAACTAATGGAACAGCAGCCATTTTGTTTCCCCTGATTATTACTCCCCAGACAAAACGAGCCATTAAAAAATAATGAAATGTATTTGGGAATATATTTATAACAAAGTAATATTTAAGTATTTTCATTTTCTTGATTCTCGGAGAACCCATTTAAGGTTCTGTTTTGCATATATTTTAGCAATTCTTTGGGATGGATTTCTTAAAAGCCAGTTTATCTCAGTGTCAAGGAACATTTTTAACAATGTAATTGGAGCATTAGATAGTCTTTCTGTAAAATTTTGCATACTAAATGTGTTTATGCAGTCATAATTAAAACTTGCAGCTCTCAATATTTGAATTGTGACAAAATCATCAGTTTGTGGTTCTGTTGTATTATTGAATGTGTAGTGATCTCCTAAACTCCCCCTAGAAGTGGCTGCAGACTGGCTGTGTTTAACTAGTTAAGGGGCTTTTTGATCAATTTTTCTTAATATTTTTTTTCTGGTGGTAGGGGTGGGGGTTGGTATTGGGAGACAACGTGACCAAAAAAAAAAAAACATGATTCAGGAAAATATGTTTACATTTTAGCATATCACGAAGTCACAATTTACTTGCTGTCTAATATATTCCAACCCTTGACAGTAGCCATTATGAAGGAATAATATGAAGGAATAAATAAAGGGGTGGTGCCACTAATATGAAGGTATCCGGCACAATAGATGTATAATATACAGTCAGGTCCATAAATATTGGGACATCAACACAATTCTAACATTTTTGGCTCTATACACCACCACAATGGATTTGAAATAAAACAAACAAGATGTGCATTAACTGTAGACTGTCAGCTTTAATTTGAGGGTATATACATCCAAATCAGGTGACCGGTGTAGGAATTACAACAGTTTGCATATGTGCCTCCCAGTTGTTAAGAGACCAAAAGTAATGGGACAGAATAATAATCATAAATCAAACTTTCACTTTTTAATACTTGGTTGCAAATCCTTTGCAGTCAATTACATCCTGAAGTCTGGAACGCATAGACATCACCAGGCGCTTGGTTTCATCCCTGGTGATGCTCTGCCAGGCCTGGTGATGCTCTGCTTGTTCTTGGGGCATTTTCCCTTCAGTTTTGTCTTCAGCAAGTGAAATGCATGCTCAATCGGATTCAGGTCAGGTGATTGACTTGGCCATTGCATAACATTCCACTTCTTTCCCTTAAAAAACTCTTTGGTTGCTTTTGCAGTATGCTTTGGGTCATTGTCCATCTGCACTGTGAAGTGCCGTCCAATGAGTTCTGAAGCATTTTTCTGAATATGAGCAGATAATATTGGCCGAAACACTTCAGAATTCATCCTGCTGCTTTTGTCACCAGTCACATCATCAATAAATACAAGAGAACCACTTCCATTGGCAGCCATTGGCAGCCATACATGCCCACGCCATGACACTACCACCACCATGCTTCACTGATGAGGTGGTATGCTTAGGATCATGAGCAGTTCCTTTCCTTCTCCATACTCTTCTCTTCCCATCACACTGGTACAAGTTGATCTTGGTCTTATCTGTCCATAGGATGTTGTTCCAGAACTGTGAAGGCTTTTTCAGATGTCGTTTGGCAAACTCTAATCTGGCCTTCCTGTTTTTGAGGCTCACCAATGGTTTACATCTTGTGGTGAACCCTCTGTATTCACTCTGGTGAAGTCTTCTCTTGATTGTTGACTTTGACACACATACACCTACCTCCTGGAGAGTGTTCTTGATCTGGCCAACTGTTGTGAAGGGTGTTTTCTTCTCCAGAGAAATAATTCTTTGGACATCCACTACAGTTGTTTTCTGTGGTCTTCTGGGTCTTTTGGTGTTGCTGAGCTCACCGGTGCGTTCCTTCTTTTTAAGAATGTTCTAAACAGTTGTTGTGGCCACACCTAATGTTTTTGCTATCTCTCTGATGGGTTTATTTATATTTTTTCAGCCTAATGATGGCTTGCTTCACTGATAGTGACAGCTCTTTGGATCTCATCTTGAGAGTTGACAGCAACAGATTCCAAATGCAACTCTGGACCTTTTATCTGCTCATTGTAATTGGGATAATGAGGAAATAACACACACCTGGCCATGGAACAGCTGGGAAGCCAATTGTCGCATTACTTTTGGTCCCTTAACAAGTGGGAGGCACATAAGCAAACTGTTGTAATTCCTACACCGTTCACCTGATTTGGATGTAAATACCCTCAAATTAAAGCTGATAGTCTGCAGTTAAAGCACATCTAGTTTGTTTCATTTCAAATCTACTGTGGTGGTGTATAGAGCCAAAAATGTTAGAATTGTGTCGATGTCCCAATATTTTTGGACCTGACTGTAACTTTCCCCTAACACCACTATTTATCAAAACTACCTTATTCTAAAGTTATTAGCCTACCAATGCACCCTGTGGACATCAGTTTCAATTTCAGTTGTTGGTCACGTCCTGGAGCTTTGTAATACGTCCTGTATTACAAAGCTCCAGGATGTAACCAACAACTGAAATTGAAACTGATGTCCACAGGGTGCATATATTCAAATCATATATCTATCTAATATCTATCTATCATCTATCTATCTATCTTTCTGCCTGTCTATCCATCCACCCATAATTTACACTGTATCTGACATGTAACTGACACAGCACATATTGCAGTGGTTATTGAAGGGAAGGTAAAAAAAAGTGCTGTGAGCTTGTGCGTCCTGCACAAGCTCACAGCACTTTTTTTTACCTTCCCTTCAATAACCACTGCAATATGTGATGTGTCAGTTACATGTCAGTTACAGTGTAAATTATGGGTAGATAGATAGATAGATAGATATATAGATATTAGATAGATATATGATTTGAATATTGTGCAAAGTTCATTTATTTCAGTAATGTAACTTAAAAGGTGAAACTAACATATGAGATAGACTCATCACATGCAAATATTTCAAACCTTTATTTGTTATAATTTGGATGATTATGGTTTACAGCTTATGAAACCCCAAAGTCACAATCTCAGGTACCCTTTACTCAGGGGGTATGGATTAATTAGCTGACTAGAGTGGGACACTTTGAGCCTAGAATATTGAACCTTATCACAAAATTCTAATTTTAAATTGCATTAATGCAACTCCTTTTAAGTTGCATTACTGAAATAAATGAACTTTTGCAGATATTCAAATTTTTCGAGTTTCACCTATAATGCTACTCTTCACCTGTCAGCTGGACCTCTTTTATCATAGGGCAAAAGATGCACCTGATACAGTAGACAACTATCCAATATCTTCCATGCTGGGGTGTCAAGGGAGAAGAAAGAGTGATCCCTAAACTACCAGCATTTACCAACAATATGCTGTAGTTTTTACTGTCTTGTTCTTGAATCCAGGCCATGTTACTGATAAGGGAACTGAGATCACATGACCAAATGTACGCAGGTCCTGAAACAACCGGAAACAAGAGAACAGAGTTTCTGACTCCCCCAGGGAAGAGTGTTAGAGGAGCCGATATGTAAGTATCAGGGTGTAATGATGCTGGTTGTGAGCATGACCACAGAACTGGACTTCTCCTGTTGCCTTTCTCACGTCCTAACAGTGGCATTTGGTACTCAGATACCTTCAGGACTTACAGTAGGGCTTAACTGTAAAACAACTGGACAGTCACAGAAACAACGTACATGAAGCATGGATCAATACTGGCAGAAAACCAGACACTAAAACAAACTCACCAGAAGATGACTGGAACCAAATGCATAGGCTCATGGAATGAGGAGATAATCCAGCAATGAAATGGGTGGCAGATGTATGACAAACAAGTAGAGAGCGAATGGATGACCGTGAACAAAAACTGAGCAATACTGAACTGATCCTATCTGAATTCAAGTCAGCAAGTCAGCCAGAACAATGCAACAGCACAGCAGCCATCAAGTCCTAAACACAGCAAGAAGAATGTAGTAATGCCTGAATCTATCTGTATAAAGGTTGGACAATACACAACTGTACCCTAATCAAACAGGCAAAGCTAAGTGATAACCAAACAATGATTCAGATGCAACAGGAGATGAACATGAACCAAATGGAAACCCCTGTTTTACACCACATCATCCCCCGATCAGGGAGGGCTGAAGAGCCCTTAATCCTCGGTTTATCTAAATTAGGTGCGTGAAAATCTTTTATCGATCTATCAGCATGAATGTTTCCAGCTGGTTCCCAGGACCTTTCCTGTGGACCGTAGCCTCACCATTCAACAAGGAAATGGAATGACCATTACAAATATACAGCACATAATGAATCAAAATATATATTTTATTAATTTCATACTAAAATAGCATTTAAAAATCTAGTAGCAGCGGCATATATATGCAACAGAGAAGGAAAAAACCACAATGGGTGTGTCATATATAAAAAAAAGGGAATCCCGTTGATGAATTTGGCGCTAATTGTGTAACACCCCTGACCACCATTAGAAGGGATTGGATAAATATCCATAATTGAATGGTGCAAAAATGCATGGGAGGGGGGATAGACAGATTCCTACAACAAATCACATCACAAAGTGCCTACTGTAATATATCCTATACATATTTCATTAGCGAATACATAATATAAAAGTAATACCGACCAGAATGGCTCAAACCCCGACACGCGTTTCGCATATCGCTTCCTCAATTTTCCCCCCAATGCACATTTGCATATGTATGCCGCTGCAACTAGATTTTTAAGTGCTATTTTAATATAAAATTAATAAAATATATATGTTGAGTGTGAGGTGCACAGTGTCTATGCACATGGATATAGTACAGGGTGGGCCATTTATATGGATACACCTTAATAAAATGGGAATGGTTGGTGATATTAACTTCCTGTTTGTGGCACATTAGTATATGTGAGGGGGGAAACTTTTCAAGATGGGATCTGCCATTTTGAATCCAACTTTTGTTTTTTCAATAGGAAGAGGGTCATGTGACACATCAAACTTATTGGGAATTTCACAAGAAAAACAATGGTGTGCTTGGTTTTAACTCAACTTTATTGAGGAGGAGCGGCCACCCATCTCCCATGCTACAGTTAGCAAACTGCTTGCTAAGTTTCGTGAAACTGGTTCAGTGTTGGATTTGCCAAAATGTGGGCGCATGAAATCTGTCTCTAATAAAGAAACATCAGTGGCTGTCGTAGTTTTATTCAGCAAGAGCCCACAGCGCAGCACTTGCCGCATGTCACTGGAGAGTGGCATTAGTCGAACATCCCTTCGGCGGATATTAGCTACTCACAAATGGCACCCTTACAAACTCCAGCTACTGCAGAATCTCAACGAGGATGACCCAGATCGGCGCACTGAATTTGCAGAATGGGCAAAACAAAAATTGGAACAGGTCCCTCAGTTTACGCAGAAGATTTTGTTCAGTGATGAGGCAAACTTTTATGTGAATGGTGAAGTTAACAAACAAAACCACCGCTATTGGTCTGCCACTAACCCACATTGGATAGATCTCTCCAAGACTGTTGGAACAAAAAAATTGATGGTATGGTGTGGTATATGGGGTACAAAGATAGTGGGGCCATTCTTCATCAATGGAAACCTCAAGGCCACTGGATATGCGAAATTGCTACATGATGATGTGTTTCCCTCTTTATGCACTGAAGCTGGCACGTTCCCTGAGTTTTTCCAGCAAGATGGTGCACCACCACATTATGGGTGTCAGGTCCGAGCATTCCTAGATGAACAGTTTCCTGGAAAGTGGATTGGTTGTCGTGGGCCAGTTGAATGGCCCCCAAGGTCTCCCGATCTGACCTCCTTAGACTTTTATCTTTGGGGTCATCTGAAGGCAATTGTCTATGCTGTGAAGATACGAGATGTGCGGCACCTGAAACTACGGATACTGGAAGCCTGTGCTAGCATTTCTCCTGCGGTGTTGCTATCAGTGTGTGAAGAGTGGGAGAAGAGGGTTGCATTGACAATCCAACACAATGGGCAGCACATTGAACACATTTTATAAGTGGTCAGAAACTTGTAAATAACTCATGAAAGAATAAAGTTACGTTAAAACCAAGCACACTATTGTTTTTCTTGTGAAATTCCCAATAAGTTTCATGTGTCACATGACCCTCTTCCTATTAAAAAAACTAAAGTTTGATTCAAAATGGCCGACTTCAAAATGGCCACCATGGTCACCACCCATCTTGAAAAGTTTCCCCCCTCACATATACTAATGTGCCACAAACAGGAAGTTAATATCACCAACCATTCCCATTTTATTAAGGTGTATCCATATAAATGGCCCACCCTGTAGATAATATATCAACATGGCAATTTTGCATGGAACTATTCATTGTTCATTATTATTGTTATTTTTTATTATGGTAATTGTATTTCTTGCCCTTTTTGCCTATCAAATACTCAATAAAAAATGTATTGATAAAAAAAATAAAAAATAAAAATATATATATATATATATATATATACACTGCGTGCAGAATTATTAGGCAAATGAGTATTTTGACCACATCATCCTCTTTATGCATGTTGTCTTACTCCAAGCTGTATATGCTCGAAAGCCTACTACCAATTAAGCATATTAGGTGATGTGCATCTCTGTAATGAGAAGGGGTGTGGTCTAATGACATCAACACCCTATATCAGGTGTGCATAATTATTAGGCAACTTCCTTTCCTTTGGCAAAATGGGTCCAAAGAAGGACTTGACAGGCTCAGTAAAAGTCAAAAATAGTGAGATATCTTGCAGAGGGATGCAGCACTCTTAAAATTGCAAAGCTTCTGAAGCGTGATCATCGAACAATCAAGCGTTTCATTCAAAATAGTCAACAGGGTCGCAAGAAGCGTGTGGAAAAACCAAGGCGCAAAATAACTGCCCATGAACTGAGAAAAGTCAAGCGTGCAGCTGCCAAGGTGCCACTTGCCACCAGTTTGGCCATATTTCAGAGCTGCAACATCACTGGAGTGCCCAAAAGCACAAGGTGTGCAATACTCAGAGACATGGCCAAGGTAAGAAAGGCTGAAAGACGACCACCACTGAACAAGACACACAAGCTGAAACGTCAAGACTGGGCCAAGAAATATCTCAAGACAGATTTTTCTAAGGTTTTATGGACTGATGAAATGAGAGTGAGTCTTGATGGGCCAGATGGATGGGCCCGTGGCTGGATTGGTAAAGGGCAGAGAGCTCCAGTCCGACTCAGACGCCAGCAAGGTGGAGGTGGAGTACTGGTTTGGGCTGGTATCATCAAAGATGAGCTTGTGGGGCCTTTTCGGGTTGAGGATGGAGTCAAGCTCAACTCCCAGTCCTACTGCCAGTTTCTGGAAGACACCTTCTTCAAGCAGTGGTACAGGAAGAAGTCTGCATCCTTCAAGAAAAACATGATTTTCATGCAGGACAATGCTCCATCACACGCGTCCAAGTACTCCACAGCGTGGCTGGCAAGAAAGGGTATAAAAGAAGAAAATCTAATGACATGGCCTCCTTGTTCACCTGATCTGAACCCCATTGAGAACTTGTGGTCCATCATCAAATGTGAGATTTACAAGGAGGGAAAACAGTACACCTCTCTGAACAGTGTCTGGGAGGCTGTGGTTGCTGCTGCACGCAATGTTGATGGTGAACAGATCAAAACACTGACAGAATCCATGGATGGCAGGCTTTTGAGTGTCCTTGCAAAGAAAGGTGGCTATATTGGTCACTGATTTGTTTTTGTTTTGTTTTTGAATGTCAGAAATGTATATTTGTGAATGTTGAGATGTTATATTGGTTTCACTGGTAAAAATAAATAATTGAAATGGGTATATATTTGTTTTTGGTTAAGTTGCCTAATAATTATGCACAGTAATAGTCACCTGCACACACAGATATCCCCCTAAAATAGCTAAAACTAAAAACAAACTAAAAACTACTTCCAAAAATATTCAGCTTTGATATTAATAAGTTTTTTGGGTTCATTGAGAACATGGTTGTTGTTCAATAATAAAATTAATCCTCAAAAATACAACTTGCCTAATAATTATGTGCTGTGAATTTGTAATGTTTATTTTGGTATGGCGATTCTAGTTAATGATACACTGCAAGCATTGGATTGGAACCAGTGTAATTTGGTGAAGGTAATAGAATGGGCACAGTCCAGGGAATAGAGATGAATTATTCCAATGGATAATAGACTTCAGAAGCCAATATACTGTACATGACTGAGTGAAAAAGGTGCTTGTTAATTTTGAACAACATTAAATTTAAGGACTTTCTTTTAGAGTCTGCTCATATATCATGAACGATTATTTATGTGTAATGTCTACTTCCAGATACATGTATTTCCTACCAAAAGGGATAGCTTGAAAGAGGCTTCCTCATATGTAAAGGGTCTAAAGGTGCTTTGAGGAATGTGGATATTAAGCTACATGCAACTCTATCTACGGCATTATACATTTGAGAAGCTTTTCTATTTTAGGAAAGGTAAAAGTATGCTATCATGTGGATTAAAGGAACATACTGTAACTGCCTAGCAGCCTTTATGCTTGGATCGTTGACGATAGGAAAGGGTTAGCCCTTAGGTGTTGCCGAACCTCATGAGTTTGAGAATGTAACAATGCAATCAAGTCATTCAATACCAAGAAAAATCCAGCTTCCAAGATGCAAAAGGTGGAATCTTTATTGCGCGTTTAAAATTCAATGCAAGACATCACAGGTTACAGTAACGCGTTTCAGACCGCAAGTAAATCAGGGACCCTGATTTACTTGCTGTCTGAAACGCGTTACTGTAACCTGTGATGTCTTGCATTGGATTTTAAACGCACAATAAAGATTCCACCTTTTACATCTTGGAAGCTGGATTTTTCTTGGTCTTGAATATTTCACAGCAATCAAGTCCGGGGGTTGCCATCCGTGCTCCAAGCAGGTGGACGGTGGGTGAGAGCTGCTTTACTTTCCCTGTTTCATAATGCAATCAAGTCATTGGATTACTAAAGGCTCTACATGTCTTATTGCGGTCACAGATATGACATTCCCCAATAAATCTTGTCACATCTTTCCTCATAACTGACCACCAAACAAATTTTTAGGAACAAACGACAGCTGAGTGGGTTTCTCTGGAGGTGCTTGGAATTGAGTCTGCAAGAGTAAATCAGAAATGTCCTATTAACCCTGTCACACTTTCATCAGGTGGAATGATTAAGAGAGGGTACAGGAGTCCACATGTTGCTGTAGAAAATTATGTGAAATGGCTTTTAGGATTTTGGAACCCAGAAGGAAAGTAGTAACAGAAAAAACCTAGAGAAAAACAAGATATGATCTATTCTCCATACACCACAACTGGAAACATGGCCCCCTCCAAACAGTGTCTCTACTGCCAACAGTTCTGATTACAAAGATCATAGATTAATTCTAAAGTAGAAAAGTTTCAGAAGGAAAAAGCCACATGCATGCAACCTATGATCCTAATTATACTATTGTGAACATATCACCACTGTTCCTACATCAGAGGCACCCACCTCAACAGTAAACTGCAAGTAAATATTTGATTATCTCAATATAGGACCCGATGAGAACAATAACTTGATGTTAGAAAATGCTTAAAAGGTGCTTTTTGGCACTTTAATATTCTCAGGATAGGCCATCAATGACTGATTAATGGAGGTTTCATAGCCTGCACCCCACCTATCAGCCGTAGCTCCGGCGCCAGAAGTCAGCACTGTACAGTAACTACACAGCTCTCTCCATTTCTGTATTGAATGGAGATGGTAATTGCAGATCTTACCCCATTCACTTCAAACTACTGCAGAACACCTGATCAGTGGGGATGCAGCATGTCGAACTGCCACCAATGAGATATCCTGAGGATAGGTCACCAATATTAAAGTACCAAAAAAACTTCTTTGAAGGTGTTGTCCAGTTTTTTTTTTATCTTTCCCTTAGCAATAAGGACCTGTGGGTAGAGTTGAGCGAACACCTGGATGTTCGGGTTCGACGAGTTCGGCCGAACTTTCGAAAAATGTTCGGGTTCGGGATCCGAACTCGACCCGAACTTCATCCCGAACCCGAACCCCATAGAAGTCAATGGGGACCCGAACTTTTGGGCACTAAAAAGGCTGTAAAACACACCCGGAAAGGGCTAGAGGGCTGCAAAAGGCAGCAAAATGTAGTTAAATCCCCTGCAAACAAATGTAGATAGGGAAATGATGAGTTAACATAAAATAAATAAAAATTAAACAATATTAATTGGAGTGAGGTCCCATAGCACAGAATCAGGCTTCAAGTCACCCACCAATGGAGAAGGTCACTTACTATTATTTTGACCACAGCACCCAGACAAAGGAGAGAGGTCCCACAGCAGAGAACCAGGCATCATATCACCCACCACAGGAGTAGGCCACCATTTAGTTACTTTGACCCCTACACCCAGACGGAGGAGAGAGGTTACACAGCAGAGAATCAGGCATTTAGATCACCCACCACAGGAGTAGGCCACCATTGAATCAGACCCCGGCAACCATGTCAGATGGCACAAGCATAAGCTTTATATCAATCAGCACAGGAGAAGGCGACTTTGACAGACTTTGACCCCTACACCCGGACGGAGGAGAGAGGTTTCAAAGCAGAGAATCAGGCATTTAGATCACCCACCACAGGAGTAGGCCCCAATTTAATGGGACCCCGGCAACCATGTCAGATGGCACAACCATCAGCTTCATATCAATCAGCACAGGAGAAGGCGACTTTGAAAGACTTTGACCCCTACACCCAGACGGAGGAGAGAGGTTTCACAGCAGAGAATCAGGCATTTAGATCACCCACCACAGGAGTAGGCCCCCATTGAATCAGACCCTGGCAATAGTGATGAGCGGGAGGTGCCATATTCGGTTTCGCGATATTTCGCGAATATTCGCATGAATATTCGTGTTATATTCGTCGAAATCGAATATTCGCAATTATTCCAATTATCGCGAAATTATTTTTCGCATATTGCGAAAATTTATCTTGATAGTATAAGGCAACGTTCCTATGCTAATGACTATGGCTAGGCTAATATGTGTATATTACGAAATTTCGTAATATTGCTCTAACTTCGTCTCTTAGAATATTACGAATATTCTAAAAGACGAAGTTAGAGCAATATTAAGAACATTTGCAAAAGTCGAAATTGCGATGCGAGTAATATAACACGAAATAGTCGCATGAAGATTTAAACTTAGCACTGCTATATTCCATATTCTAGCCTAATATGGAATATAGCTGTGTTAAGTTAGCACTGCTATATTCCATATTAGGCTAGAATATGGAATATAGCTGTGCTAAATTGAAATCTTCATGCGACTATTTCGTGTTATATTACTCGCATCGCAATTTCGACTTTTGCAAATGTTCTTAATATTGCTCTAACTTCGTCTTTTAGAATATTCGTAATATTCTAAAAGATGAAGTTAGAGCAATATTACGAAATTTCGTAAAATACACATAGATTGTATTTAAGCTAATATACTGCTATAGTAATAATTTTTAATAGTGTACATATTTTACAAAACTTAAGTTCAGAAGAGGCAAAAAAAATTACAGGAAAAAAAAGGGATTATAGCACTATATTAGCTAAATTACAATCTATATGTGTATTTTACGAAATTTCGTAATATTGCTCTAACTTCGTCTTTTAGAATATTCGTAATATTCTAAGAGACGAAGTTAGAGCAATATTACGAAATTTCTAAAAGACGAAGTTAGAGCAATATTAAGAACATTTGAAAAAGTCGAAATTGCGATGCGACTAATATAACACGAAATATTCGCATGAAGATTTCAACTTAGCACAGCTACACTCCATATTCTAGCCTAATATGGAATATAGCAGTGCTAACTTAGCACAGCTATATTCCATATTAGGCTAGAATATGGAGTATAGCAGTGCTAAGTTGAAATCTTCATGCGAATATTTCGTGTTATATTACTCGATGCGTTATATTAAATTGCGATGCGACTAATATAACACGAAATATTCGCATGAAGATTTCAACTTAGCACAGCTATACTCCATATTCTAGCCTAATATGGAATATAGCAGTGCTAACTTAGCACAGCTATATTCCATATTAGGCTAGAATATGGAGTATAGCAGTGCTAAGTTGAAATCTTCATGCGAATATTTCGTGTTATATTACTCGATGCGTTATATTAAATTGCGATGCGACTAATATTACACGAAATATTCGCATGAAGATTTCAACTTAGCACAGCTATACTCCATATTCTAGCCTAATATGGAATATAGCAGTGCTAACTTAGCACAGCTATATTCCATATTAGGCTAGAATATGGAGTATAGCAGTGCTAAGTTGAAATCTTCATGCGAATATTTCGTGTTATATTACTCGCATCGCAATTGCGACTATTGCGAAATTTCGTAAAATACACATATAGATTAGATTGTAATTTAGCTAATATGGAATATAGCAGTAAGTTGAAAGCGCCACTGACTGGAGCAGCCAGGAAGCCAGGAATCCAAAGGACAGGTAAGAACAACTTTAGGGAAGTGGGAAAGAAAAAAATATAATAAAAAAAAAAAAAGAAAAAAAACGAATATTCTATTTCGCGAATATATAGAACGATATTCTAAATATTCGCGAAATCTCGAAATTGCGATATTCGAGAAAAAAATTCGCAATTCGAATATTCGCGCTCAACACTACCTGGCAACCATGTCAGATGGCACAACCATCAGCTTTATATCAATCAGCACAGGAGAAGGCGACTTTGAAAGACTTTGACCCCTACACCCAGATGGAGGAGAGAGGTTTCACAGCAGAGAATCAGGCATCATATCAACCACCACAGGAGAAGCCACCATTTAGTTACTTTGACCCCTGCACCCAGGAAGAGGAGAGAGGCACCACAGCACATATTCTGGCATCATATCAGCCACCACAGGAGAAGCCACCATTGAGTTACTTTGACCCCCGCACCCAGGAAGAGGAGAGAGGCACCACAGCACATATTCTGGCATCATATCAGCCACCACAGGAGAAGCCACCATTGAGTTACTTTGACCCCCGCACCCAGGAAGAGGAGAGAGGCACCACAGCACATATTCTGGCATCATATCAGCCACCACAGGAGAAGCCACCATTGAGTTACTTTGACCCCTGCACCCAGGAAGAGGAGAGAGGCCCCACAGCACATATTCTGGCATCATATCAGCCACCACAGGAGAAGCCACCATTTAGTTACTTTGACCCCTTCACCCAAACAGAGGAGAGAGGTTCCACATCAGAGAATCAGGCATCATATCAACCACCACAGGAGTAGGCCACAATTTAATGGGACCCCGGCAACCATGTCAGATGGCACAACCATCAGCTTCATATCAATCAGCACAGGAGAAGGCGACTTTGAAAGACTTTGACCCCTACACCCAGACGGAGGAGAGAGGTTTCACAGCAGAGAATCAGGCATTTAGATCACCCACCACAGGAGTAGGCCCCCATTGAATCAGACCCTGGCAACCATGTCAGATGGCACAACCATCAGCTTTATATCAATCAGCACAGGGGAAGCCACCATTGAGTTACTTTGACCCCTGCACCCAGGAAGAGGAGAGAGGCCCCACAGCACATATTCTGGCATCATATCAGCCACCACAGGAGAAGCCACCATTGAGTTACTTTGACCCCCGCACCCAGGAAGAGGAGAGAGGCACCACAGCACATATTCTGGCATCATATCAGCCACCACAGGAGAAGCCACCATTGAGTTACTTTGACCCCTGCACCCAGGAAGAGGAGAGAGGCCCCACAGCACATATTCTGGCATCATACTAACCACCACAGGAGAAGCCACCATTGAGTTACTTTGACCCCTGCACCCAGGAAGAGGAGAGAGGCCCCACAGCACATATTCTGGCATCATATCAGCCACCACAGGAGAAGCCACCATTGAGTTACTTTGACCCCCGCACCCAGGAAGAGGAGAGAGGCACCACAGCACATATTCTGGCATCATATCAGCCACCACAGGAGAAGCCACCATTGAGTTACTTTGACCCCTGCACCCAGGAAGAGGAGAGAGGCCCCACAGCACATATTCTGGCATCATACTAACCACCACAGGAGAAGCCACCATTGAGTTACTTTGACCCCTGCACCCAGGAAGAGGAGAGAGGCCCCACAGCACATATTCTGGCATCATATCAGCCACCACAGGAGAAGCCACCATTGAGTTACTTTGACCCCCGCACCCAGGAAGAGGAGAGAGGCACCACAGCACATATTCTGGCATCATATCAGCCACCACAGGAGAAGCCACCATTGAGTTACTTTGACCCCCGCACCCAGGAAGAGGAGAGAGGCACCACAGCACATATTCAGGCATCATATCACACACCACAGGAGAAGGCCTCTTTCAGTAATTTAGGCCTTTGGACCCAGACAGAGGAGAGAGGCACCACAGCACATATTCTGGCATCATATCAGCCACCACAGGAGAAGCCACCATTGAGTTACTTTGACCCCTGCACCCAGGAAGAGGAGAGAGGCCCCACAGCACATATTCTGGCATCATATCAGCCACCACAGGAGAAGCCACCATTTAGTTACTTTGACCCCTGCACCCAGGAAGAGGAGAGAGGCACCACAGCACATATTCTGGCATCATATCAGCCACCACAGGAGAAGCCACCATTTAGTTACTTTGACCCCTTCACCCAAACAGAGGAGAGAGGTTCCACATCAGAGAATCAGGCATCATATCAACCACCACAGGAGTAGGCCACAATTTAGTTTATTTGACCCCTGCACCCAGGAAGAGGAGAGAGGCCCCACAGCACATATTCTGGCATCATATCACACACCACAGGAGAAGGCCTCTTTCAGTGATTTAGGCCTTTGGACCCAGACAGAGGAGAGAGGTCAGAGATTAGCTTCATATCCCCCAGCACAGCAGAAGACCGCTTTATTTGACTTAGGCCTCAGCACCCAGACAGAAGACAGAGGTAGCATGGCAGAGGTTATGGCTTCATGTCACCCGTTAGTTTAACCGGCCACTTTCATCTGGTTAGGCCCCGGCGCCCAGACAGAGAAAAGTTTCATTCAACTGTGGGTTTCATAAAATTTGTATCAAATAAAGAAGTGGCCCGTAGCACAACAAGACATGTTTTAGGCAGTTAATAAGGACTACTCTGCACAAGGGAGGGACAGGTCCTGTGGGATCCATGCCTGGTTCATCTTTATGAAGGTCAGCTTGTCCACGTTGGCTGTGGACAGGCGGCTGCGCTTGTCAGTAATGACGCCCCCTGCCGTGCTGAATACGCGTTCAGATAAAACGCTGGCCGCCGGGCAGGAAAGCACCTCCAAGGCATAACATGCTAACTCTGGCCACGTGGACAATTTCGAAACCCAGTAGTTGAATGGGGCCGAACCATCCGTCAGGATGTGGAGGGGTGTGCAGACATACTGTTCAACCATGTTAGTGAAATGCTGCCTCCTGCTAACACGTTCCGTATCAGGTGTCGGTGCAGATAGCTGTGGCGTGGAGACAAAACTTTTCCACATTTCTGCCATGCTAACCCTGCCCTCAGATGAGCTGGCCGTGACACAGCTGCGTTGGCGACCTCTTGCCACTCCTCTGCCTTCACCTTCCACCTGTTCCCCTGTGACATGTGGGAATGCTCTCAAGAGCGCCTCTATCAGCGTGCGCTTGTACTCGCGCATCTTACGGTCGCGCTCCAGTTCAGGAATTAAAGTGGGCACATTGTCTTTATACCGGGGATCCAGCAGGGTGGCCACCCAGTAGTCTGCACACGTTAAAACGTGGGCAACTCTGCTGTCGTTGCGCAGGCATTGGAGCATATATTCGCTCATGTGGGCCAGGCTACCCATGGGTAAGGACAAGCTGTCCTCTGTGGGAGGCGTATCGTCATCGTCCACCGTATCCCCCCAGCCACGCACCAGTGATGGGCCTGGGCTGCCACCCCGCTGTGAACTTGCGTCATCCTCGTCCCCCTCCACCTCCTCCTCCTCATCCTCCTCGTCCTCCAGTACAGTGCCTTGGCTGGCGACTTGTGAACCTGTCCTCTGCTGCTTAAACAAACCTCCCTCTGAGCCACTTCGAACAGACTGGCCCGAAAGTGTTAGAAACGAGCCCTCATCCTCCACCTGGGCCACCTCCTCTAACATCATTGCCCTAAGTGTTTTCTCAAGGAGACATAGAAGTGGTATTGTAACGCTGATAACAGTGTCATCGCCACTGGCCATGTTGGTGGAGTACTCGAAACAGCGCAGCAGGGCACACAGGTCTCGCATGGAGGCCCAATCATTGGTGGTGAAGTGGTGCTGTTCGGCAGTACGACTGACGCGAGCGTGCTGCAGCTGAAACTCCACTATGGCCTGCTGCTGCTCGCACAGTCTCTCCAGCATGTGCAAGGTGGAGTTCCACCGGGTGGGCACGTCGCATATGAGGCGGTGAGCGGGAAGGCCGAAGTTCCGCTGTAGCGCAGACAGGCGAGCAGCGGCAGGATGTGAACGGCGGAAGCGCGCACAGACGGCCCGCACTTTATGCAGCAGCTCTGACATGTTGGGGTAGTGGTGAATGAACCTCTGCACCACCAAGTTCAGCACATGCGCCAGGCAAGGGATGTGCGTCAAACCGGCTAGTCCCAGAGCTGCCACGAGATTTCGCCCATTATCGCATACCACCAGGCCTGGCTTGAGGCCCACCGGCAGAAACCACTCGTCGGTCTGTTGTTCAATACCCCGCCACAACTCCTTTGCGCTGTGGGGCCTGTCCCCCAAACATATGAGTTTCAGAATGGCCTGCTGACGTTTACCCCGGGCTGTGCTGAAGTTGGTGGTGAAGGTGTGTGGCTGACCGGATGAGCTGGTGGAAGCAGTGGAGGAGGAAGCCGAGTAGGAGGAGGAGGCTACAGGAGGCAGAGAATGATGCCCTGCGATCCTAGGGGGCGGAAGGACGTGCGCCAAGGAACTGTCCGCCGGGGGCCCAGCCGCCACTACATTCATCCAGTGTGCAGTTAGTGAGATATAGCGTCCCTGGCCGTGCTTACTGGTCCACGTATCTGTGGTTAGGTGGACCTTGCCACAAATGGCGTTGCGCAGTGCACACTTGATTTTATCGGACACTTGCATGTGCAGGGAAGGCACGGCTGTCTTGGAGAAGTAGTGGCGGCTGGGAACCACATACTGCGGGACAGCCATGGCCATCAGCTGTTTGAAGCTGTCTGTGTCCACCAGCCGGAATGACAGCATTTCAAAGGCCAGCAGTTTAGAAATGCTGGCGTTCAGGCCAAGGGCTCGAGGGTGACTCGGGGGGAATTTGCGCTTCCTCTCTAAGGTTTGAGATATTGAGAGCTGAACGCTGCTGTGTGATATAGTGGAGACGCTAGTTGACGGTGGCGGTGGTGGTGGTGTCGGTGGCACATCCTCTGTTTGCTGCTCGGCAGGTGGCAACATTCCTCTCGAGGCGGAAGCCGAGGCAGCAGCGGTAGAGGGAGCAGGGGGAGCCTCAGCGAGTGCCTGGTTTTTAAGGTGTGTACCCCACTGCAGTTCATGCTTTGCATGTAGATGCCTGGTCATGCAGGTTGTGCTGAGGTTCAGAACGTTAATGCCTCGCCTCAGGCTCTGATGGCAGAGCGTGCAAGTCACTCGGGTCTTGTCGGTAGGACATTGTTTAAAGAAGTGCCATGCCAGGGAACTCTTTGAAGCTGCCTTTGTGGGGCTGGGTCCCTGTTGGCGATGTCCAGTAGCAGGCGAACTCTGGGGGCGGCGGCTCGTCTGCTTTGGCCCCCTGCTCCCTCTTTGGCTTCGCTGTTGTCTCGGTCTCACCACTACCTCTTCCTCTGAACTGTGAAAGTCATCGCCACGACCTTCAGTCCATGTGGGGTCTAAGACCTCATCGTCCTCTGCATCGTCTTCCACCCAGTCTCCCTCCCTGACCTCCTCCTGTTCAGTCTGCACACTGCAAAAAGACGCGGCAGTGGGCACCTGTGTTTCGTCATCATCAGAGAGTCGGTGACTCTGCTGTGGTGGTATTCCCATGTCCTCTTCATCTGGAGACATAAGTGGTTGTGCGTCAGTGCATGGTATGTCTTCCTCCACTGGGGAAGGGCTAGGTGGACGCCCCTGGGAAACCCTGGAAGCAGAGTCTTCAAACAGAAGAAGAGACTGCTGCATAACTTGTGGCTCAGACCGTTTCCCTGATATGCTTGGGGGTGATGTGACAGACTGATGGGCTTGGTTTTCAGGTGCCACCTGTGCGCTTTCCGCAGAAGACTGGGTGGAAGACCATGTGGTGAACGTGCTGGAAGCACTGTCGGCCACCCAATCGATTAATGCCTGTACCTGCTCAGGCCTTACCATCCTAAGAGTGGCATTGGGCCCCACGAGATATTGCGGTACATTCTGCCGGCTAGTTGAGGGAGTTCGTTCCCTACTGTGTGCGCCTGGGGCCGAACGGCCACGTCCTCTACCAGCAACAGAGGCTCCACGGACACCACCACGACCGCGTCCTCGTCCCTTAATAGTATTTTTCTTCATTGTTGCGATTCAACTCGCACCACAATGAAATATATTATTTTTTATAAGCAAAATCCCCTCACTGGAATACTTTCAGTCTTTTGACTGTATGGATTACAGATGGAATGACTGTTATATGTGAGTACCGCTTTCTTTGACAGATTCTAGTATGGGTACATATATGTTTTCCCAACCCCAGCACATTAGTTTGCTAATTCCAGATGTATGAAACGCAGGCCTAACTGTATCTAGTATATTGAACGCCAGATAAACTAACTTGGCCTTTTTTAAATAAAAAAAATCCCCTCACTGGAATACTTTCAGTCTTTTGACTGTATGGATTACAGATGGAATGACTGTTATATGTGAGTACCGCTTTCTTTGACAGATTCTAGTATGGGTACATATATGTTTTCCCAACCCCAGCACATTAGTTTGCTAATTCCAGATGTATGAAACGCAGGCCTAACTGTATCTAGTATATTGAACGCCAGATAAACTAACTTGGCCTTTTTTAAATAAAAAAAATCCCCTCACTGGAATACTTTCAGTCTTTTGACTGTATGGATTACAGATGGAATGACTGTTATATGTGAGTACCGCTTTCTTTGACAGATTCTAGTATGGGTACATATATGTTTTCCCAACCCCAGCACATTAGTTTGCTAATTCCAGATGTATGAAACGCAGGCCTAACTGTATCTAGTATATTGAACGCCAGATAAACTAACTTGGCCTTTTTTAAATAAAAAAAATTCCCTCACTGGAATACTTTCAGTCTTTTGACTGTATGGATTACAGATGGAATGACTGTTATATGTGAGTACCGCTTTCTTTGACAGATTCTAGTATGGGTACATATATGTTTTCCCAACCCCAGCACATTAGTTTGCTAATTCCAGATGTATGAAACGCAGGCCTAACTGTATCTAGTATATTGAACGCCAGATAAACTAACTTGGCCTTTTTTAAATAAAAAAAATCCCCTCACTGGAATACTTTCAGTCTTTTGACTGTATGGATTACAGATGGAATGACTGTTATATGTGAGTACCGCTTTCTTTGACAGATTCTAGTATGGGTACATATATGTTTTCCCAACCCCAGCACATTAGTTTGCTAATTCCAGATGTATGAAACGCAGGCCTAACTGTATCTAGTATATTGAACGCCAGATAAACTAACTTGGCCTTTTTTAAATAAAAAAAATCCCCTCACTGGAATACTTTCAGTCTTTTGACTGTATGGATTACAGATGGAATGACTGTTATATGTGAGTACCGCTTTCTTTGACAGATTCTAGTATGGGTACATATATGTTTTCCCAACCCCAGCACATTAGTTTGCTAATTCCAGATGTATGAAACGCAGGCCTAACTGTATCTAGTATATTGAACGCCAGATAAACTAACTTGGCCTTTTTTAAATAAAAAAAATCCCCTCACTGGAATACTTTCAGTCTTTTGACTGTATGGATTACAGATGGAATGACTGTTATATGTGAGTACCGCTTTCTTTGACAGATTCTAGTATGGGTACATATATGTTTTCCCAACCCCAGCACATTAGTTTGCTAATTCCAGATGTATGAAACGCAGGCCTAACTGTATCTAGTATATTGAACGCCAGATAAACTAACTTGGCCTTTTTTAAATAAAAAAAAAATTCCCTCACTGGAATACTTTCAGTCTTTTGACTGTATGGATTACAGATGGAATGACTGTTATATGTGAGTACCGCTTTCTTTGACAGATTCTAGTATGGGTACATATATGTTTTCCCAACCCCAGCACATTAGTTTGCTAATTCCAGATGTATGAAACGCAGGCCTAACTGTATCTAGTATATTGAACGCCAGATAAACTAACTTGGCCTTTTTTAAATAAAAAAAATCCCCTCACTGGAATACTTTCAGTCTTTTGACTGTATGGATTACAGATGGAATGACTGTTATATGTGAGTACCGCTTTCTTTGACAGATTCTAGTATGGGTACATATATGTTTTCCCAACCCCAGCACATTAGTTTGCTAATTCCAGATGTATGAAACGCAGGCCTAACTGTATCTAGTATATTGAACGCCAGATAAACTAACTTGGCCTTTTTTAAATAAAAAAAATCCCCTCACTGGAATACTTTCAGTCTTTTGACTGTATGGATTACAGATGGAATGACTGTTATATGTGAGTACCGCTTTCTTTGACAGATTCTAGTATGGGTACATATATGTTTTCCCAACCCCAGCACATTAGTTTGCTAATTCCAGATGTATGAAACGCAGGCCTAACTGTATCTAGTATATTGAACGCCAGATAAACTAACTTGGCCTTTTTTAAATAAAAAAAATCCCCTCACTGGAATACTTTCAGTCTTTTGACTGTATGGATTACAGATGGAATGACTGTTATATGTGAGTACCGCTTTCTTTGACAGATTCTAGTATGGGTACATATATGTTTTCCCAACCCCAGCACATTAGTTTGCTAATTCCAGATGTATGAAACGCAGGCCTAACTGTATCTAGTATATTGAACGCCAGATAAACTAACTTGGCCTTTTTTAAATAAAAAAAATCCCCTCACTGGAATACTTTCAGTCTTTTGACTGTATGGATTACAGATGGAATGACTGTTATATGTGAGTACCGCTTTCTTTGACAGATTCTAGTATGGGTACATATATGTTTTCCCAACCCCAGCACATTAGTTTGCTAATTCCAGATGTATGAAACGCAGGCCTAACTGTATCTAGTATATTGAACGCCAGATAAACTAACTTGGCCTTTTTTAAATAAAAAAAATTCCCTCACTGGAATACTTTCAGTCTTTTGACTGTATGGATTACAGATGGAATGACTGTTATATGTGAGTACCGCTTTCTTTGACAGATTCTAGTATGGGTACATATATGTTTTCCCAACCCCAGCACATTAGTTTGCTAATTCCAGATGTATGAAACGCAGGCCTAACTGTATCTAGTATATTGAACGCCAGATAAACTAACTTGGCCTTTTTTAAATAAAAAAAATCCCCTCACTGGAATACTTTCAGTCTTTTGACTGTATGGATTACAGATGGAATGACTGTTATATGTGAGTACCGCTTTCTTTGACAGATTCTAGTATGGGTACATATATGTTTTCCCAACCCCAGCACATTAGTTTGCTAATTCCAGATGTATGAAACGCAGGCCTAACTGTATCTAGTATATTGAACGCCAGATAAACTAACTTGGCCTTTTTTAAATAAAAAAAATCCCCTCACTGGAATACTTTCAGTCTTTTGACTGTATGGATTACAGATGGAATGACTGTTATATGTGAGTACCGCTTTCTTTGACAGATTCTAGTATGGGTACATATATGTTTTCCCAACCCCAGCACATTAGTTTGCTAATTCCAGATGTATGAAACGCAGGCCTAACTGTATCTAGTATATTGAACGCCAGATAAACTAACTTGGCCTTTTTTAAATAAAAAAAAAATTCCCTCACTGGAATACTTTCAGTCTTTTGACTGTATGGATTACAGATGGAATGACTGTTATATGTGAGTACCGCTTTCTTTGACAGATTCTAGTATGGGTACATATATGTTTTCCCAACCCCAGCACATTAGTTTGCTAATTCCAGATGTATGAAACGCAGGCCTAACTGTATCTAGTATATTGAACGCCAGATAAACTAACTTGGCCTTTTTTAAATAAAAAAAATCCCCTCACTGGAATACTTTCAGTCTTTTGACTGTATGGATTACAGATGGAATGACTGTTATATGTGAGTACCGCTTTCTTTGACAGATTCTAGTATGGGTACATATATGTTTTCCCAACCCCAGCACATTAGTTTGCTAATTCCAGATGTATGAAACGCAGGCCTAACTGTATCTAGTATATTGAACGCCAGATAAACTAACTTGGCCTTTTTTAAATAAAAAAAATCCCCTCACTGGAATACTTTCAGTCTTTTGACTGTATGGATTACAGATGGAATGACTGTTATATGTGAGTACCGCTTTCTTTGACAGATTCTAGTATGGGTACATATATGTTTTCCCAACCCCAGCACATTAGTTTGCTAATTCCAGATGTATGAAACGCAGGCCTAACTGTATCTAGTATATTGAACGCCAGATAAACTAACTTGGCCTTTTTTAAATAAAAAAAATCCCCTCACTGGAATACTTTCAGTCTTTTGACTGTATGGATTACAGATGGAATGACTGTTATATGTGAGTACCGCTTTCTTTGACAGATTCTAGTATGGGTACATATATGTTTTCCCAACCCCAGCACATTAGTTTGCTAATTCCAGATGTATGAAACGCAGGCCTAACTGTATCTAGTATATTGAACGCCAGATAAACTAACTTGGCCTTTTTTAAATAAAAAAAATCCCCTCACTGGAATACTTTCAGTCTTTTGACTGTATGGATTACAGATGGAATGACTGTTATATGTGAGTACCGCTTTCTTTGACAGATTCTAGTATGGGTACATATATGTTTTCCCAACCCCAGCACATTAGTTTGCTAATTCCAGATGTATGAAACGCAGGCCTAACTGTATCTAGTATATTGAACGCCAGATAAACTAACTTGGCCTTTTTTAAATAAAAAAAATTCCCTCACTGGAATACTTTCAGTCTTTTGACTGTATGGATTACAGATGGAATGACTGTTATATGTGAGTACCGCTTTCTTTGACAGATTCTAGTATGGGTACATATATGTTTTCCCAACCCCAGCACATTAGTTTGCTAATTCCAGATGTATGAAACGCAGGCCTAACTGTATCTAGTATATTGAACGCCAGATAAACTAACTTGGCCTTTTTTAAATAAAAAAAATCCCCTCACTGGAATACTTTCAGTCTTTTGACTGTATGGATTACAGATGGAATGACTGTTATATGTGAGTACCGCTTTCTTTGACAGATTCTAATATGGGTACATATATGTTTTCCCAACCCCAGCACATTAGTTTGCTAATTCCAGATGTATGAAACGCAGGCCTAACTGTATCTAGTATATTGAACGCCAGATAAACTAACTTGGCCTTTTTTAAATAAAAAAAATCCCCTCACTGGAATACTTTCAGTCTTTTGACTGTATGGATTACAGATGGAATGACTGTTATATGTGAGTACCGCTTTCTTTGACAGATTCTAGTATGGGTACATATATGTTTTCCCAACCCCAGCACATTAGTTTGCTAATTCCAGATGTATGAAACGCAGGCCTAACTGTATCTAGTATATTGAACGCCAGATAAACTAACTTGTCCTTTTTTAAATAAAAAAAATCCCCTCACTGGAATACTTTCAGTCTTTTGACTGTATGGATTACAGATGGAATGACTGTTATATGTGAGTACCACTTTCTTTGACAGATTCTAGTATGGGTACATATATGTTTTCCCAACCCCAGCACATTAGTTTGCTAATTCCAGATGTATGAAACGCAGGCCTAACTGTATCTAGTATATTGAACGCCAGATAAACTAACTTGGCCTTTTTTAAATAAAAAAAATTCCCTCACTGGAATACTTTCAGTCTTTTGACTGTATGGATTACAGATGGAATGACTGTTATATGTGAGTACCGCTTTCTTTGACAGATTCTAGTATGGGTACATATATGTTTTCCCAACCCCAGCACATTAGTTTGCTAATTCCAGATGTATGAAACGCAGGCCTAACTGTATTTTGTATATTGAACGCCAGATAAACTAACTTGGCCTTTTTTAAATAAAAAAAATTCCCTCACTGGAATACTTTCAGTCTTTTGACTGTATGGATTACAGATGGAATGACTGTTATATGTGAGTACCGCTTTCTTTGACAGATTCTAGTATGGGTACATATATGTTTTCCCAACCCCAGCACATTAGTTTGCTAATTCCAGATGTATGAAACGCAGGCCTAACTGTATCTAGTATATTGAACGCCAGATAAACTAACTTGGCCTTTTTTAAATAAAAAAAAAATTCCCTCACTGGAATACTTTATGGCTTTTCACTGTATGGATTACAGGTGGACTGGTATTAGTAGGGGTGACTCAAGCACACCCAAGTCCCTGATGTAGGATTTCTATGGCACAGACCACTATTACAAGTGATTAATGGACGTTGGGAGAGATTGTGCTGCAGCACTAGTCCCAAGATGGCCGCCGCCTATCAGCCCAGTAACATGTGCCACAAAATGGTCTGCACAACCTTTAAAAAAAATAGCCTTGGACTGTGCTGCTAAATCGCTATTGGTCTGAATCCCAGGTGTAGATGTCTGACTTGTTTGGAGCTTTGGAATGCACACTGTGGCAGCTTCTGCTGCAGCACTACAAGTCGCAAAATGGCGGCCGGCGGTCAGCCCAGGTACATGTGGATGGAAAAATCACTCTGGCCACTCTAAAAATAGCCAATCCCTATCAAAAAAGCAGCTCAGCTGCAGTTGTTCAGATGAATCACAGGTGGAGGAGAGAAATTTGCTTCCAGTTATTCAATT
Source organism: Bufo bufo (assembly GCF_905171765.1). NCBI lineage: Eukaryota > Metazoa > Chordata > Amphibia > Anura > Bufonidae > Bufo > Bufo bufo. Next base: position 551,191,919 of record NC_053390.1, on the reverse strand, counting down.
ATCCCTGCCTATTCTCGCCCTAGCATCAGCTGCGTCTATCCCTGTTCTATTCACATCGGCATTGAGCACGTCCCGACGTGCGCACAAGCTTATAAAGAGGCTGAGTCACATGCTGCACTTGGCCAATCACAGCCTTGCCAATAGTAGGCATGGCTGCGATGGCATCTTAGGGCAAGTAGTATGATGCATGTTGATTGGCTGCTTTGCAGCCTTTCAAAATGCGCCAAAATACATGCCGAACGACGAACCCGAACCCGAACTTTTACGAAAAAGTTCGGGTTCGGGTCCGTGTCACGAACACCCCAAAATTCCGAACTATGCTCGAACTGTTCGCTCAACACTACCTGTGGGGCAATTCATACTTACTTGGTCCTGGACTTCTGGTTCCCATCCGTCAACTTCCTGCACAAATGGAGTCACATATGCCACTTCAGCCAATGACTGACCTCAGTGGTGATGTGTCCCCAAGTGATACTTCACTGCTGGGTCATGTGACACTTGAAGACACGTCACCCCTAAGACCAGTCATTGGCTGCAGAGGCACATGTGACTAGGTCTATGCACGAAGTTGACAGACAGGGACCATAAATCCAGTGAAAGAGCCAGGGAGAAAGAACTGAGCAGCAGAGATCAGGTATAGATTTCTCCGCAGGTCCCAATGGCCAGGGAGCAAATAAAAAAAAAAACGGGCAACAGGAGACTATTCACTTAGTCTTTCTTGGTTATAGCCATAATGGAAGCCACTGTGGAAGAAAATGATCTAATAAACCTTAATAATAATTGGCAAGCCCTAAAAAGTACCCAATCCTGCATGCCCTGTACCTTAAATGTAATTATGGAAAATCTTTAGAGAAAATGACCCCAAAAAAGAAGATACTCTCTACCTCAAACCCACACTTCTCCACCTTAGCTACAGGCTGTATTCCTTTCATCTGCCTCCTGAATACTGATCAGATTATATTTGTCAAGATAAAACATCCCTCGGCACAAGGAACCAACTAAAGTGTTCGTAGGTATAGAAAAGAAATACCTGCAGTTTTTATTTGCAGGTATTACAAGGCGTTTCGGGGAAGTATCTCCCCTTCATCAGTTAAAAACTGCATACACAACACACCTTACATACATATATATACACTTGAAAAAAATGCCAAAAACAGGGTTCAGAGTGGAGGCGATCCTATGGTCCCCAAATAACCCCTAAGTAAAGAACAGAATTCATAAAAGGCACTACCCATGTAGATGATATTGCTATTACATTGGTGGCTATAGTGGTGGAGAGTTGAAATGAAAATACATATGCCCCCAGGAGATGTCTGGTGGGTACCAGAGTGATCGCTGGACCTATTGCGATCACGTGACCACAGTCGCGATCACGTGACCATAACTGCGACCACATGAAGCCGCTGCGCCATGGAAATAGGGCACTTAAGGCCAGGCCAAGAAGGTAAAATGTATGGTCCGGACTGAGGTTCTGACAAGGGAAGATGTGCATAGCTGGCGCGCATCGCGAACCCGTGACCGAGACTACGATCATGTGATGTCGTAATGTCTTGGAACGGGACGCTACAAGCCAGTCCAGAGGAATGAAATGTATGGCCTGGCCTGAAGTCCTAATAGGAAGACTTCCTAGCGATGAAGGAGTGGAAAAAAATGGATGGGGCTAAAGAATGTAATTTGTATGGCTTGGCCTAGGATCCTCATAGGAGGATTTTCTATTGGTGGGGAAGAGGTGAAAAGATGGGACTTGAAAATGTATGGAAATGGAAAGGGTGACATGGCAAAGGGTATGTGCTATATTAATGATAGCCTATACAGCAGATTTGGAAACATATAACGTAGAACATATATAGAAATAAATATATGAGGGAATTAAAGAACAGATATGCAAGTCTGCTGTTCACATACCACAATTTGTAGGCTGATGGGTATTAAAAAAAAAAAAAAAAAAAAAAAAACATGAACCGTATGAGAGAGAGTGCATGATCATGAAATGAAATAATACATGTAAGGACGAACATTAAAAGGAATCAGATAAAATCATATACAATAAAAGGGATTTGCCAAAAAAATAGGATCATGGGAATCAGAGATCAAATAATATTTAATACAATTAAATAAAAATTAGTTTATACATCCAGAACATTTCACGCCTTCTCAGCGTTTGAATGATATTACGACAATCTGGGTTTACTTGCTCAATGGGCATAATTACAAAGCCGGAAAACAAGCCCTGATGATGGTCTTCAGTGTGTCTCAAAACGCTGTATTGTAGAAACCTCTCTTTGGACATTGTACTTATGTTTATTCAGTCTGTTACGCACAGTTTGGATGGTGTGTCCTATATATTGAAGGCCACACGGGCACTCTAATAGATAAATTATATTAGCGGACCCACAATTCAGATGACTCTTAATCTGTAATGACTTCTCATTAAATCTGCTGCACAAAGAAGTGGATATGCATATAGACTTGCAACAGAGACACTTAGGTTGATTGTACTTGAAGCTGCCCAGTGGTTCAGAGGTGGAAGCCCTGTTTAAAAGTCTCACACTATCCTGTGATTGCAATCTTAATTTGCTCGGTGGGAGAATATTCTTGGGGGTTTTACCTCTCTTAAATGTAAGACGAGGTTGAATCGGCAGGGTCTTGTTTGGAAAGGATATCCCTGATGGCATTATGATTACTATTGTACGTAGTTATAAAGTTCGTATTATATGTTTTCTTTTTGTCACTCTCGATTCCAACTCCGTTTTTCTTTTATTTTTAGACAGGCATTCCTCTTGCGACAAGGCTCTAGCTTTGTCAAAGGCAGCTTCTATCATTCCTAGAGGATAACCTTTCTGTAAAAATCTGGTACGAATCACCTCACTCTGGGCAATAAAATAATTATCCAGAGTGCAGTTGCGTCTCTCTCTTAAATTGACTAAAGGGGATATTAGTCTTCCATTTTTTATAGTGTGCTCTGGAAAAATAAAAAAATAACTATTGCAATCCACCTTGAAAGTTGGGGTGACTATCCTGTGACAAGTGGTACTTAGTTCCAAGTCGAGGTACTCTATTCTGGAGCAGTCGTGGGCACCTGAAAGATTTATGCCCCAATCGGTAGAGTTAAGATGTTTAATAAAATTGTTGATGGAAGAAATGTCGCCATTCCATATGAATATCAGATCGTCTATGTAACAATAGAATATAATATTAAAAAAGCGCAATCTGTGTGTTGAAACGGCTGTTGCCTGACTTTGCTGCAATTGTGACCCGCATCCGCAGTGTTTTAACCTGTAATAAAGCTACGATTTGTGAAGATTCGGTGAGTGCCACTTTTTCCTTCTATTTTTTATGCAATTATTGGTCTGCTAGCTCTGGCACAGCACCACCTATTTCACTGCATGCTTGCTGAGAGAGGAGTGTTGCTGACATCGGACCGCGTTCAGTAGTGCCGGCTGTGATTTCTTTTTGTTGAGAATATAATGTTCTCAACCCAGAAGCTAGAACCATGAATAAAGGTGCCTTCAAAGACCCCCATAAATAGATTTGCAAAACTGGGTGCGAACCTCGTCCCTTTTATCTGTAGGTAAAGGATGTCCTCAAATGTGAACACATTGTGTTAGAATAAATCTAATACACTCTACAATAAACATTTTTTGTTCATCTAACATTAGGGGGTCATTGTCTAGAAAATATTTGGTGCATTTAATACCCAAATCATGTTGGATGTTAGAGTACAGAGTACCTCCTGGCCAAATAGGTCCAGGGTGTTGGCTCTGGATGGGTACATGATGATTGTATCCTGGGATTGTATACTAGTATTTGCAGCGATAGCTGATGGGGTCTTGCTAGGATGTAGCATACTGGCTAGTGGAGTGAAGAATTGAACTTCAGGTGTTTCTGGTGGATGATGGATGGTGGGCGTATACGGATTGGAGTGATGACGGCTCTGACTAGGAGTGGTGTGTAATGAGCTCGACTTGAGTTTATGTGTCAGACAGGAACTAGACTTGTGCTGAACCCTTTTTTTTTTTTTCAAGTGTATATACTGTGTGTGTATATATATATGTAAAGTGTGTTGTGTATGTACTTGCAGTTTTTACCTGATAAAGCCGAGATACTTTCCCGAAATGCATTGTAATACCTTCAAGTAAAAACAGAAGATTTCTTTACTATATCTACGAACGCTTTGGATGGTTCCTTGCGCAGAGGGATGTCTTACATAGAAACATAGAAACATAGAATGTGTCGGCAGATAAGAACCATTTGGCCCATCTAGTCTGCCCAATATACTGAATACTATGGATAGCCCCCGGCCCTATCTTATATGAAGGATGGCCTTATGCCTATCCCATGCATGCTTAAACCCCTTCACCCCTTCACCTTGACATGTTCTAATTTTCATGGGGAGTTCAGGCACCCCCCAATAAGAAGACCTCCATCCCTCGCTGCATACCTACCGTCTCTAGGATACCAGATTATCTTTGATGAGCCTTCACTAGAGTTGTGCCTATTGTCAGCACAACCTCATAAGGCGAGCCTCCATTTGGAGGCCTTTGATTACCACATTCTGAACGTTATTAGCCTATGGTGTGCCTTTTTATGTTTATTAGTAAATATCGCCTGTGAGACAGATTATATTTATGTCGGGTGATCTTATTTAGTCCTCTGTAGTCAATTGCTCTGGTCAAAGGGCAGACAAGGGGCCAGTATCAATAAAAGTGTCCATTAAAAAAGATACACCTTCAATTGTAGAGGTCAACAACAAGATGTACATTAAGGGTCCATTCACACGTCTGTAGAATGGGTCTGCATTCGTTCAGCAATTCTGCGGAATGAGTGCGGACCCATTCATTCTCAATGGGGACTGAAAGGATGTGGACAGCACACATTGTACTGTCCGCATCCGCATTTCCGGTCCGCGGCTTCGTACTCCAGCCACGGGGATGCCGAAAAAAATAGAACATGTTCTATTCTTGTCCGTAATAGCGGACTAGACTAGGCCTTTCTATAGGGTGCCAGCCCGGTGTATTGCGTATCCGCAATACACTACGGACGTGTGAATGGACCCTAAGGGGGTCATTTACTATTTTGAAATATGCCTAAATTAGGCATATTTCAGGCGCAGGTGGCGCTCACGCCAGATCTAAAATTGCGGATGTGGTATGGGCAAGGATGGGGATGGGCTGGCAAACCTGTCTCATTCATCATTTTCTATGCCTGGTTTAGGCATCAAAAATGGTCTAAATGTAAGACAGCAAGGAAGCTGTCCTACATTTAGAACTGGCGGAACGGATGCGGACTCAATCATACGGTCACGTGAATGAAGCCTTAGAGTGTAGATTGGGAGCTTTCCTGGCATGCAAGCTAAGCATTCATAACCCAACTCTGTGAGGGCCAGTATTACTATTTGGGGCACAAATGAAACAATATTGCCTCTGTGGGAAGGATAAAGAGGAGCATTATTACAGTATGGAGCCTAAAAGAGGAAATATTAATGTGCGCAGCACAAATGAGGACACATGACTGGTGCACTATTAATGTATAGTGAACCATTTAGGTGCTATTACAATCTGGGATACAATTTGGGGCACAAATACTGTGTAGGGCACAGGGGCGTACATAGAACTCACTGGGCCCCATAGCAAGAATCTGAATTGGCCCCCTAACCCCACCCACTACCCACCCCTGGCCCGTCTCGCCTCCTGTCTTGGCTCCTCCCATGCCACACCATTTGCCATTAAAGAAATGTATACATGACCTACTGAAACCGTTAGGGATAAATCTTTTAATTTATTTTTTTATTAACCAACTTTGTTGCAGGCTTTAGCAGAGTGGACATAGGACAGTGGACACAGGGCACGATATGCATGCGAGCACAGCTAAGGGCTCTTTCACACCTGCGTTATTGTCTTCCGGCATAGAGTTCCGTCGTCGGGGCTCTATGCCGGAAGAATCCTGATCAGGATTATCCTAATGCATTCTGAATGGAGAGAAATCCGTTCAGGATGCATCAGGATGTCTTCAGTTCCGGTACGGAACGTTTGTTGGCCGGAGAAAATACCGCAGCATGCTGCGCTTTTTGCTCCGGCCAAAAATCCGGAACACTTGCCGCAAGGCCGGATCCGGAATTAATGCCCATTGGAAGGCATTGATCCGGATCCGGCCTTAAGCTAAACGTCGTTTCGGCGCATTGCCGGAGCCGACATTTAGCTTTTTCAGAGTGGTTACCATGGCTGCCGGGACGCTAAAGTCCTGGCAGCCATGGTAAAGTGTAGCGGGGAGCGGGGGAGCAGCATACTTACCGTCCGTGCGGCTCCCCGGGCGCTCCAGAGTGACGTCAGGGCGCCCCAAGCGCATGGATCACGTGATCGCATGGATCACGTCATCCATGCGCATGGGGCGCTCTGACGTCATTCTGGAGCGCCCCGGGAGCCGCACGGGCTGTAAGTATACTGCTCCCCCGCTCCCCGCTCCTACTATGGCAACCAGGACTTTAATAGCGTCCTGGGTGCCATAGTAACACTGAAAGCATTTGGAAGACGGTTCCGTCTTCAAATGCTTTCAGTACACTTGCGTTTTTCCGGATCCGGAGTGTAATTCCGGCAAGTGGAGTGCACGCCGGATCCGGACAACGCAAGTGTGAAAGAGGCCTAAACAAGTGTAGGGCAGGAGCCCACATACACATCGCTCCTCCTGCCTGTGTCCACTGTGCTGAAGCCTGACATAGGGCATCCCCCACATCTTAACCCCTTTGCTACCAGCACCATTTTTTCATCACTTCTCTTACCCCCAAAAAAACCTTTAACTCCTTACTGCTGATGCTGAGTGTGCACATAGCCACCAATCATATCCCCCCTCCCCCCAAAAGGTGACTGATGTGCTGGGGGGAGGTTGGGGGAATATGATTGGTGGCTATCTGCACACTCAGCATCAGCAGCCAGGAGTTAAAGGGGTTATCCAACCCCTAATTCCCCCCAAAATTCCCAGGGGGGGTGAGGAGTAGGAGGAAAGCACACTTTCCTCCTGATTCAAGAATACTCAAAATACAACCTGCATACACTGCCACTGGCTGATGATTAGCACTTGAGGGCAGCTGACGTGAGCGCAGAGATGGAGGATGCTACGCCGGGTGCAGCACGCACGCCTCTGTGTGTACTTGAGTGACGCCTGCCAGCAATACCCTGGCCAATCATCAGCAGCCTCTTTGCGCTCATTTGCGCTGATTGGCCAGTGTGAAATGCAGGCGCGCCCGCAGCTCGGATCATCAGATCAGACGGGGAGGGGGGCGAGGGAGAATAAGTGCTGCATATTAACTTGATTGTCTGAATAAATGTCTGTGCACAGTAGATGGAGGTGGCGGGGCCTTCCGTGCGCTCCGGGCCCTCCTGTGCCACGGGCCACACTATCCTTAATAAATTAATTTAATAATATTTTTGGGGACAATATATATTTGCACTATTATTTTGAGGTCACTATTTATGTGACTATTATTTATTTGGGGGGCACTTTGCAACACAGCAGTAATGGGGCAGCACCAGGCACAGCTTTGAGCATGGAATTAGGATATACAGTTTAAGTAGAGTGTGGGGAATTGGTGGGGCTGCTGGAAAAGTAAAGGGCCATAGGCAGCAAAATCTAGAGAGACAGGTTATGATTGGAGGAAATTGCCATGACGGCCATGGGCTGGATATAGAAGAACATGGAAACTGAATGTCTCCAACCAGAGATGGCATCATCTGTGAGTCAGATCATTTCGCATCAATGTGTCTAAAATGTCCCTAAATAAGTTGAATTGTTTTTTTTATGTTTAAGTAACTGTAAAGACATTGGAACCTAAAGGCCAAAGTTTGGGAAGGCACTTGTTAAACCTTTTGGCCCACCAATGTCTCAGTGGTTTCAATGTTATGGCTGAACTCTTTATGTTATTGCTTTGCTTCCGGTGGTGGGTTAAAAACGTGTTCCTACATTTTATTAGGATGATCTAAAAACTTGTCTGCACTTTTCCAAATTTGGCTGATTCTACCCTAAGGCTAAACTTAATGGAAGCACTGTATCTACTTAATACATATACTTGCGACATTCCTTTTGAATAAGTGGTAGCTCATGGTGAGTCAGAACAAGATCATTCCATCTACTAATCATTAAGGATCTTAACTCCAAGGACATCAAGCTGATTGTTTAAACATTAAGTACATGTTATAACTTACCACCTACAAGTTCATTTTTTTTTAATTACCTGAAATGCAGCAACTTTCATGCTAAATGCAGATTGTGGTCCGGGCAATGCCAATGTGAACTGATTTGTAAGCATAAGCACCAATAAAAATAAAAAAATATTGGACTTCAACATTTTGGCCTTGGAGCCAAAATGTTAAAGCACACAAAGATAGGCAAATTTGACTAATTTCATAAAGGACTGAGAATCTTAAACACTGCCATACCTCAACGAAAACATATTTAAAGGGGTTGTATGGCCTAGAAGCCAACAACCCCAGTGCTAAAAGAAAACACTTACTGGTCTGCAGCCCTGCTGTGTCTGTGCTGCCCTATTCCAGGCCACTTGAAGACCACATAAGGACCGAAAGTGGATTAATCCCCTGATTGCCAATTACTGGCACAGCAGTCACAGGATCAAGCCATTTCTGGGAACAGGTCAGGGATGTGATCATTGCGGGCTGCAGACAGTTCACAGGTTTTTTTTTCTAAAGGGGCACAGGTTAGGAGCATTAGGCTTGTCAGCTCCTCAACCCCTTTAAGTTGCACTTTAGAGATATAATTGGGGGTCATATGTGTATATATGTTATATTTGTTATACTTGGAGCATACAGTGACACTCTGGTATGTATTGGGTCAAAAAATGCTAAAACTTTAACAAGTAGAACCTTTTACTTTGAAATGCTGTGAAATATATAGTCATCAGATTGATATATCGGTTTGTGGGACAAGGTTCAATATAACTTTCAATTTGTTAATTTAAATCTCTTCTCTTTCTATGCTTAGGAGTCCAGTGGGTGGTCCTACTCAGTGTCTGACAGCATTCCCTGTATAAGTGTGCATGCCGAGATATCAGCCAATCACTGAGTATGACTGCCTACTGGAGTACTAAGCATAGAATGAGCAAAAATTGAAATGGATAAGTTATAAAATCTTTTCCCACATGTGTATCTGTTAATCTGCTCAGCTTCTCCTGCTCCATTACATGCTGCCTGCAGATCAGACTGCATATTTGATAGAATAAGTTCCCTTTTAAAGCACTATCCATTGGTCTTTAGACTAAAGTACAAAAAGGGGTTATCTTGGAATTTATATTGATGACCGATCCTCTGTATAGGTCATCAATATCATATTGGTGGGGGTCCAACACCCAGGAAAAAAAGGTTAGTCAGCACATCTCAATAAGCAGGTGCATGTCGCCAAGGCTGAAGGCACAAAATCAAAAACAAACAGAATGCAACAGCACTCTGCAAACACAAATAATAAAGTAAATGCAATAGTGCCATACTCACTAAATAAAATATACTAGTGTTAGATTATAAATGTGAGATTCTTTGCAAATATATTTTGCACAAAATTAATTGTGCCTGTTTGCCAGCGTCAAGGCGATCTCTTTAGGATAGGAACCCACACTAAATACCTCCTCCTCTGGTTCCGTACTGGCCTCCATTAAATTCAGGAAATGCAGGTTCCACATGCATGCTGAGCCCACGCTGTATTTTACCTATTTGGTGCCATAAGGGCCTCCATTAAATTCAAGGAATGCAGGTCCGACACCCAGGACCCCACCAATCAGCTGTTAGAAGTTGCCGGCGCTCTGAGAGCGACGCAGCCTCTTTCTAGGCTATGTTACAACACCGTACATTGGTCACATGGCTTAGTTGCAGCTCAGCCTCATTCAATTCAATGAGGCTGAGCTTTAATACCAAGCACAGCCGCTACACAATGTATGGCGCAGAGCTTGGAAAGCTGCTGGGAACCAGCTGCACCCACCAGAGCTTCGGTGAGGATGGCAGCTCCCTGAAACAGCTGATCGATGGGGGTGCTGGGATTCAACTTTTGCCGATGTGATAATGATGACCTATCCTGAGGATAGGTCATCATTATCAATACCTGGATAACCCCTTTAAATTATTGCTAAAAATGTATCTTTATATTGTCTGTGCAGCACAAAACTAAAATAACCTAAAAATATGCCACTGTTCACTATACAGTGTTGGACTGGTCTACCAAGAGTTTTTTCCGTGGACACAGGTTCCATAGCAATCTGGAGACCACAAGGCACAGAAAGCATCAGCAGAGGACAACCATCCTTGCAGACCATATGCAGAAAGGGATAAAGACAATTTGTTTTTGTAATGAAGCCAACCTACTAATCAGCTGATCACTGCTGCTATTGCTCAGGAAAGTTGCAGTGAGCAAATGAATTCTGTCCATATAATAAATGGCTGAACTGGGTCCATCAGGACAGAATCTACCAATAATTAGTAGCTTTCCGTTCTGGCTCACATGGGGATGTCCTGAGCAGAGGCATCCACTCTTGACCATATACCACAATAAGGGGGTTATCTTTGTGAGTAAATAACTTAAGCTTATATTACACTGGCAGATTGTCTGCCAGATCATCACTAATGAGCGTTCATAGGAACTCTCGTTTGCAATGTTCTGGCAGTGTAATATGAACGTTTGCTCATTCATTGGGCAATTGAAAATTTTAAGCATGTTTAGAAATCATCATTTGCTGCCAGCAGATCGTGCTGTATAATCATAATTAGTGATGAGCAGCACGGGCTATATTCGAATTTGCGATATTTCACGAATATTTGGGCGAATATTCGTCATATATTTGCGAATTCGAGATTATTTTCTTGATCGCAAAAAAATCGCCAATGTAATTTTTGCATAATGTGCGCAAAATACAGGCGTGGGTCACTTTTGCTACATTTTCCAAGATGCTAGGAGTTTCCTGAGACTGGAGAAAATGGTTGGCACGGCAGAACATAAAAAATGGCTTTATATGCAGTTGGAGTGCTCCAATATATTCACTATTGCGCAAATCAGCACTAACAATGCGAATATTTTGGTGCAATACGTGAAACTGCATGTATGTATGGACAGCAGAACTTATCACACTACCTAACACACTGCACTGCAACAGCTACACTATATCAGGATATAACCTACACTGATTATCTGTATTATACACTGCTCAAAAAAATAAAGGGAACACAAAAATAACACATCCTACATCTGAGTTAATTAAATATTCTTCTGAAATACTTTGTTCTTTACATAGTTGAATGTGCTGACAACAAAATCACACAAAAATAAAAAAAATGGAAATCAAATTTTTTAACCCATAGAGGTCTGGATTTGGAGTCACACTCAAAATTAAAGTGGAAAAACACACTACAGGCTGATCCAACTTTGATGTAATGTCCTTAAAACAAGTCAAAATGAGGCTCAGTAGTGTGTGTGGCCTCCATGTGCCTGTATGACCTCCCTACAACGCCTGTGCATGCTCCTGATGAGGTGGCGGACGGTCTCCTGAGGGATCTCCTCCCAGACCTGGACTAAAGCATCTGCCAACTCATGGACAGTCTGTGGTGCAACGTGACGTTGGTGGATAGAGCGAGACATGATGTCCCAGATGTGCTCAATTGGATTCAGGTCTGGACAATGGGCGGGCCAGTCCATAGCATCAATGCCTTCGTCTTGCAGGAACTGCTGACACACTCCAGCCACATGAGGTCTAGCATTTTCTTGCATTAGGAGGAACCCAGGGCCAACCGCACCAGCATATGGTCTCACAAGGGGTCTGAGGATCTCATCTCGGTACCTAATGGCAGTCAGGCTACCTCTGGCGAGCACATGGAGGGCTGTGCGGCCCTCCAAAGAAATGCCACCCCACACCATTACTGACCCAATGCCAAACCGGTCATGCTGGAGGATGTTGCAGGCAGCAGAACGTTCTCCACGGCGTCTCCAGACTCTGTTACGTCTGTCACATGTGCTCAGTGTGAACCTGCTTTCATCTGTGAAGAGCACAGGGCGCCAGTGGCGAATTTGCCAATCTTGGTGTTCTCTGGCAAATGCCAAACGTCCTGCACGGTGTTGGGCTGTAAGCACAACCCCCACCTGTGGACGTCGGGCCCTCATATCACCCTCATGGAGTCTGTTTCTGACCGTTTGAGCAGACACATGCACATTTGTGGCCTGCTGGAGGTCATTTTGCAGGGCTCTGGCAGTGCTCCTCCTGTTCCTCCTTGCACAAAGGCGGAGGTAGCGGTCCTGCTGCTGGGTTGTTGCCCTCCTACGGCCTCCTCCACGTCTCCTGATGTACTGGCCTGTCTCCTGGTAGCGCCTCCATGCTCTGGACACTACGCTGACAGACACAGCAAACCTTCTTGCCACAGCTCGCATTGATGTGCCATCCTGGATAAGCTGCACTACCTGAGCCACTTGTGTGGGTTGTAGATTCCGTCTCATGCTACCACTAGAGTGAAAGCACCGCCAGCATTCAAAAGTGACCAAAACATCAGCCAGGAAGCATAGGAACTGAGAAGTGGTCTGTGGTCACCACCTGCAGAACCACTCCTTTATTGGGGGTGTCTTGCTAATTGCCTATAATTTCCACCTGTTGTCTATCCCATTTGCACAACAGCATGTGAAATTGATTGTCACTCAATGTTGCTTCCTAAGTGGACAGTTTGATTTCACAGAAGTGTGATTGACTTGGAGTTACATTGTGTTGTTTAAGTGTTCCCTTTATTTTTTTGAGCAGTGTATATATAGGCTATCTAACTATCTATCTAATGTAGTGTGGAAAGCACAGAGCACAGCATTGACACTGCTGTCTCTCTCAGAACTTTAAAAAACTGCAGAAAATGGCTGCTGGGGAGGTTCTTATATAGTAAGGGGTAGGCAGCTTTCCTATTGGTTGCTAGGGATGTTGCTAAGCTCAGACAAAGACATTGCAGCCTTCTCATTGGCCCACAAAAAGAAGAAGGGAGGTTACTGATGAAAAAAAAATCGCGAATTTTCGAAATTATGAATATATCACTATATTCTAAATATTTGCAATTTCTCGAAGTGCAGATATTCGCTATTCGAATATTCGTGATCAACACTAATCATGATCTGCTACCGGCAAACAACGAGTCAGTGTGGGGAAGAGCGATGGTGTAAGAGATCACTCCTCCCCATACTACTGGAGAAGATTGCTGCATGTCTCCTCCACTAGCGAACAGGCGATTGCCGGCAAGGAAGGAATAAGGAATGTAATACTAAGGGCTCTTTCACACCTGCGTTATTGTCTTCCGGCATAGAGTTCCGTCGTCGGGGCTCTATGCCGGAAGAATCCTGATCAGGATTATCCTAATGCATTCTGAATGGAGAGAAATCCGTTCAGGATGCATCAGGATGTCTTCAGTTCAAATCCGGAACACTTGCCGCAAGGCCGGATCCGGAATTAATGCCCATTGGAAGGCATTGATCCGGATCCGGCCTTAAGCTAAACGTCGTTTCGGCGCATTGCCGGAGCCGACATTTAGCTTTTTCTGAATGGTTACCATGGCTGCCGGGACGCTAAAGTCCTGGCAGCCATGGTAAAGTGTAGCGGGGAGCGGGGGAGCAGCATACTTACCGTCCGTGCGGCTCCCCGGGCGCTCCAGAGTGACGTCAGGGCGCCCCAAGCGCATGGATCACGTGAGCCGCACGGACTGTAAGTATACCGCTCCCCCGCTCCCCGCTCCTACTATGGCAGCCAGGACTTTAATAGCGTCCTGGGTGCCATAGTAACACTGAAAGCATTTGGAAGACGGTTCCGTCTTCAAATGCTTTCAGTACACTTGCGTTTTTCCGGATCCGGCGGGCACCTCCGGCAACGGAAGTGCATGCCGGATCCCAACAACGCAAGTGTGAAAGAGGCCTAACTTTAAAGGTGGATTTACACTGCCCGATAATCTGGCAGAATATCGGGAAGAAACATTTCTACAAATGCTAGTTCCCAACAATCTGCCCGTCTAAATGTGCTGCCAATCACCAAATGACATCATCAGTGATGAAGTCACTGTGCCCGCCCAGCATGATGATGTCATCACGTCAGCGCAAATGAGAATTGGAACGTTTTCTTTAATCAAGATGGCCGTGACGGCCTTTCCATGATCAAATGGATGAGGTGAGTATGTATTTTTCTGTTTTAACCCCTGATAGGCTGAATGTGACTCTCAGATTACTCAATCAGTGTTGAATATGGCATATGAGGGGTTAAATGACAGGGGGCGGCACGATCACTTTGCTCATCACTAGTCATAAGTGGCCCCCACTGTCTAACATGGTAGGACAGGAGAACTAGCGTATGCACGGTCCTTCTGCAGTGTTTGTCAATGGAAGCAGCTGATGATAGGATTGGTCTCATAACCTTTCATCAGCAGCCATTTTGAAACCAGAGCAGCGGGCTGCAGGTAAGTAATCATTACAGTACACATTGATTAAATATTGTAAACAATCAGACAGAGGCACTAATGGTTTAATATAAGTCTATAACTAGCTGTTTAACTTAATGTTCTTAGCACATTTGCAGCAATACACATATTGTGTCCAATCCCTTTAAATGTAAAGAAGCTTATATATAAAATCAGAATGTCAATGTCATTTTTTCTTAATCTCTTTATATTTTCATGTCACTTATCAGTCAAATATGTAAAATTGTCTATAAAATCATGTACAAATTTATAGTATTTTCTGAATGGCCCTTACAATATGTAAAGAAAGAATGGAGTAAACAGCGAGGGTTAATCCAATCTTCTGGAACCAATTATCCAAAAGATAGGAGAACTCAAAGCGCCAGTGGAGTGGGAGTGTATTGTTGTGAGTTAGAGGATTCAGACTAGGAGGAGAAATGGAAATTGGACAAGAAGGTCACCAGTGTCAGAGAGGGTTCATTAGAAGATAATGGACCCAAAAAGACTGGTCGATACAAAGCCCCAGATTTAAGCGCCAGGTCCCAGAAAATGAGTGATAAGATTTTATCAGTTAACTGTCAGGATAAGATGGTAGTGCTCCCTGGTAAGAGTACTCTCTGCTTGTGATTTTTAGAGAAGAAGCCAGTGGGTACAGTTGGGGATGTCTTACAGTGAAAGAGATGGCCGCAAATAGAAATATAACACAGTATGAGAAATTGCCACCAGTTTTTCATATATGGAAGTAGCCCAAATTTCAATTAGTAAATAGTGCTAAAAGTGTTAAAAAAATATTAAAAACTCAATGTTACTCAGCATACATGATTATACTCACTTCACAGGGGGGTGGCCTGCTGGATAAGCTCAAGACACCAGCAGGGTCCAAAAAAAACCCTAGCCAGAATCGCCTGTAGAGTATTAGATACTGATGGTTGCCCAGTTGGAATAAAGCTTCAGTTCAGTTTTTTCTTCATGAAGAATTCGGCTCTTTATTGAAGGTATTCAGCTCAACGCGTTTCGGGGTATGCAAACCCCTTCATCGGGAGAATAAACATAAAATGCATAAAATATTTAAAGTAATACAACATAGCTACCTGGTGCGGGAATACATAGGGTAAAAGAAACGTCAGAATGCGCGGGGCGTCATCTGGGACCGAGGCTGGGCACGCAGAGGGTTATTTCCGGGAACGCGCATGAGTGGGCGCGAACTTCCGGTTTCATGCGCTCCACAATGGAACGCATGCAGAACTTCTGTCCCATGTGCGCTCCACCATGGAACGCATCACAGGACTTCTGGTCCCCGTGCATTCCACCATGGAACGCACCACTCGTGCCTGTTCCCTGAAATTTCCCTCCATGTACCCAGCCTCGGTCCCAGATGACGCCCCGCACATTCTGGCGGTTTTTTGACCCTATATATTCCCGCACCAGGTACCTAATGAACCCTCTCTGACACTGGCCATTGATTTATTAAATTTGCCTTACAGTATGTTACATACACTGACGAGCAAAAAGGTAACAATGTCTTGAACTTTTGGACTTTCAGGCTCCATATCTCACCATCCACTACAGCTTCGGACATGAGATTATGATCATTTTATAGACAATCATCTTGGCTATATCATACATAAATTGGACTTGCACATATTTAGCATATGACTAATTATGCAGATTTTTCTTGTATACTGCAAATTACAACCTGTTCTAACATTCCCTAACAGCTTAGTGTGTTATTAGGTTTATTCCCATGTGAAAGGTCACTGGTTCGAATCCAGGAGCAGAAGATTTCCCATGAAAATAGAAACAGCATCATCCAGCTCATTGATAGCGGTATCTCGGCCAAGAAAATTGCCAAACTGCATCATGTCAGTGCGATGACAGTTGGAAGAATACGAAATGAAGTCCGTCCATACATTCCAAAGCCAAGAAGTTGACATCAAGGCAAAATATCAGAGTCAACAAGTGGGTTCATCACAAGGTTTATCAGTTCTGGCTCGTATGCTTCGTAATAGTGCGTTCACAGACATCCATGAAAGCACCGTGTGATGCCCTTTACACAAGTCTGGAATAATGGCCCAAAAAAAGTGAAGCAGCCAAAGACTTCAATATCGTCATAAGAAGTTTGCAAAAAAGTACAAACAGTGGACAGTAGAAGATTCGAAATAGGTGATTTGGAGCGATGAGATGAAAGTCAATAGACTGGGGTCTGATGAGTACAAATGGGTCTGGAAAAAAAAGGGAAAAGAGTGTTAACGGATTGAGAAATTGAAGAAACTGTCAAGATCGATAGACAAAGTCTGATGATACTGGGTTGTTTCACAGCCAAAGGCATTGGATACTTGACCAGGATCGATGGTGGTCTCAATGCTGAGCTATATGTGAGTATCCTACAAGACGGGTTACTTCCTACACTCAAGTACTATTGGTATGAAAAGTGTCCCGGCAGGACAACGAGCTGAAGCAGACTTTGAGATTGGAGAAGAAATGGTTAAACGACAATGAAGTAGAGGCACTGGATTGGCCCCCACAGTCCCCAGACGTTAACCCAATCAAACACTTGTGGGTAGAGTTGAAGAAAAAGCTGTATTCGTACCCAAGTGAGACGACCATTATGCACCAACACTGGGAAAATGTAGAAGAGACCTGGGAACAGATTTCAGTCGAGACTGGCTTGAATCTGTTCACTAGCACGCCTAGAAGGATTCAGGCAGGGTTGAAAGCCAAAGGTGGATTTACAAAACAATAAAAATTTTAAATTTAGAATTTTAGGAGCAAAACAGTAACAATGCAGCTACATGACAAGAATCTGCATAACTAATCATATGCTTAATAGTTGCAAGTCCAATTTATGTATGAGATAGCCAAGATGATTGTGTATAAAATGATGGTGGTCTCACGTTCGAAGCTGTAATGGATGGTGAGATATGGAGCCTGAAAGTCAAAAGTTCAAAACATTATTACCCTTTTGCTTGTCAGTGTATATAATTGGAGGTACAGTAAACAAATTATGACTGAGTCTTTACCATGTATGCACAAAAATGTAGGCGATAAACATTGCATATGTAAGGAGCTTCAAGTAGAACTTTGACAATATTCGGAATGTTGTTTATAGGGCTCTTTAGGATTTAAGTGATACATCGTAATGTGATTTCATAATAAGTAGCTGACAGGAAATAACTTCTCTTTGTACTGTAAATACTAGAAACACATTTAATACTTTACATTCTAACATGGAATATTAAAGTGCTATTCAGGCTGATTTGGAATGTCACACTTTAAAATCAGCACGTAAATTAAATGCAGTTTCAAAACTATTGTGAGTTTGCCAAGAAACTAGACGAGCTGAACGAGTAGGAAGATAGGAAGAAAGTAGGTAATTCTCTCTAGGAAAATATGTAGGCACAATTCATTAGATAGAACATACTGTAGATAAATATAAAAGAAAGATAGACAGATAGATAGATAGATAGATAGATAGATGGGGTAACTATAGGGGAGGCAGCTGCTTTTGGGCCCAAACGTTGAAGAGGCCTACACAGGAGGAGGAGTAAAAGATTTTATTGTCAGGGCCCCCTCAAAAGTATTATACAATGACATTATATACAGAGACACTGTAAGAAATGGACAGAGTGGCGGTCTGGCCTCGTCTGAAAGAGCAATCTTGACTAGCCACAGGAGTAGAGGTTGCACCGGAGGGGTAGGGGTTTAAGAAGGCGTTGCTGGTGGAGACCCCGTTCAAGAATTTGCTGTGGGGCCCAGTAATTTCTAGTTATGCCACTGGATAGATAGATAGATAGATAGATAGATAGATAGATAGATAGATAGATAGCATACATTGCATAAATTTGACCTAAAACTATACCAGATTTTGACATGTCCTAAAAATAGATGAAAATAATCAAATCAAACAAATGAGTCAAAAATGTTAGACTTATTTATTTATTGAGTAGTAAAAATGAGTGGTAAAAGTAGGTGAAATTAGAGCTAGGTGTTTTCAATCAATGGGATGATAATTAGGTGTGAGTGGGTGACCTGTTTTATGTAAAGAACAGGTGTCTATCAAAGTCTGATCTTCCCAACATGTTTGTGGAAGTGTATCATGGCATGAACAAAGGAGATTTCTGAGGACCTTACAAGAAGATTTGTTGATACCCATCAAGCTGGAAAAGGTTACAAAACCATATCAAAAGATTTTGGACTCCATAAATCGACAGTCAGATTGTGTACAAATGGAGGAAATTCAAAACTATTATTATCTCCAGGAGTGGTCGACTAACAAAGATCACACCAAGAGCAAGGCTTGTAACAATCCGCAAGAACACAAAGGAACCCAAGGTAACCTGTAAGCAACTTAAGGCCTTTCTCACGTTAGCTAATGTTAAAGGGGTTTTCCAAGATTTAATTACTGATCGGTGGAGGTCCGACATCCGGGAGACCTGCCAATCGGCTGTTTGAGGAGGCACTAACACTGCAGTGAGCGCCGCGACCTTCTTGCAGCTTTTCCTAGGCCAGTGACGACATGTTCATCTGTCACGTGGCCTAGGCGCAGCTAGCACAATAACAAGCAAAGTCACTATACAATGTACAGCACTGTGCTTGATAAGCTACAAGAAGGTTGTGGCACTCACAGGAGCACCGATGCTTCCTCAAAGAACTGATCGGCAAGGGTCCCAGGTGTCAAACCCTCACTGATCAGATACCGATGACCTATCCAGGGGATAGGTCATCAGTATAAAAATCTCAGAAAACCCTTTTAATGTTCATTAGGCCACCATCAGGAGGACACTGAACAACAATGGTGTGCATGGCAGGATTTCAAGAAGAAAGCTGCTGCTCTTCAAAATGAACATTGCCTGCAGTTTGCTAAAGATTACCTGCATAAGACAGAAGGCTATTGAAATAATGTTTTGTAGATAGATGAGACAAAAATAGAACTTTTTGTTTTAAATTTGAAAAATTCACTGCATTCCAGTTAAAAAATCTCATCCCAATCCATAATAATTCAACACAGTGGTTGTAATATTATGGATTGGGCTTGCCATAATTGGCGTAACAGTGAATTCTAAGTTATACCAGCAAATTCTTAAGGAAAATGTTGGGGAATCTGTTCATGAGTTGAATCTCTCCAGAATATGGGTCATGCAGCCAACAACTATAAGCACACGTCGTTCTACCAAAGAACGGTTAAAGAAGAATAAAGTTAAAGTTTGGAATGGCCAAGTCAAAGTCCTGACCTTAATCCAATAGAAATGTTGTGGAAGGACCTAAGCAAGCTGTTCATGGGAGGAAACCCACCAACATAATAAAATCGAAATTGTTTTGTATGTAGGAATGGGCTAAAATTCCTCAAGTCTAATATTTTTTACTCATTTTCTAGATATCTTTATCTACATTTAGGACTTATGTGAAAATTGATATAGTTTTAGGACAAATTTATGCAGAAGTATAGAAAATTCTTAAGGGTTAACAAATTTTCATGCATGACTCTAGATAGAAAAGAAGAGGATGTGACTGGACCCTCTCAATTAATAAAACTACCTACTGTAAATTGACTGGATGCTGAACAATTTCAGTTGTCCAGATTATCTACCTACCAGGTTCAAGTATAAAATACTTTGTTTACTTCAGGTACCAAATATCGGTGTTTTACATATATCAGTGTATATCAAAGGGTTATTCTACAGAAATAGACATAAGCAGAGCTAAAAGTAAAAATGTTACTTTAGACTAAATCGCAGAGTAGAATTTAAGCTTTTAAAATTAAGTTCAAGAATTAGTTCTTGACTAGTATCTCAGCTCTGAAGATGGCAAGCAGCATGGCACTTCAGTAGTGTCTACTTCCAAAAAGCTGTAGTAAATCAAATTGATTAAAGAGAGAGAATTGTATAGTAACATTTTATCCAGGAAGCTTGCAGTTAGAAAGCATTGTTGGTCCATTTCCATGTTTAAGGTTTATGTCAGTGCCTAAACTTAGACGGGTAGAGGCTAAATGCAGAACATTATCTCAGTGTAGGAGTCGAAAAGTAGATGGAGTGCTTACTACATATATGGATATGAAAAACACTCAGATTCATTACAATAATAAGACGGTAAGGATAAAATGCAGTACAAGGTGTAGCAGACTCAACGTGCATTTTTTTCTACAGAGGGGCAAGATATTCTGTTTTAAATTGTTAAGTAGACATACTTACTCTTGAAGAATATGCCAATTGAACTGGGACAGTCCCAATTTGATGCATTCTCTGTCCTAGAGCCACCCCTCAATTCCTTAAACACTTTTCTATTACCACCTCTAGTGGTTTGATTTAACCCCTGCAGGACATGAAACGTAATATTACTTCACATGTTGGGTGTTTAAAGATGGTTCCCGCTCCACAGTGGAGTTGGAGCCATAGCAACCGGGTGCCAGCTGTTTCACACAGCAGACACCTGGGCTTAATGTCTGCGATCAGCTGTAATGCCAATCGCAGACATGTAACCCCTCAGATGCTGTGTTCAAATGCAGGGCCGGCGTCATAACCCGGCATCCCCGGGCAAGTGCCGGGGCCCAATGCTCCTGGGGGGGCCCACTGAGCTGCTATGAGCACTTCCATCAATACAGATGGGAGCTCTCACTGCTGTCCTTTCACATACGCAGTACCCCTCTGGTGGGCCCTCTGAGCTGCAGAGACTCAGGACACGCCCCCTCTACACAGGACACACGCTGCCTGAGGAGACTGGAGAGAGACCGCACGGCTGGAGCTGGAGCAGAGAAGTGTGAACACAGTCTGTGAGTGAGTCTGCACTGTGACTGTCTCTTCTCTGTGGGACAGAAGGAAAGGGGGGGACGCTGCTGCTTCATTCTATTTAGTTGTGTTACTGTTTTATTAAGCTGATTGTCTCCATGACACCTGCCCCCCCCCATATCCTGTCCTATATCATCCTCATGGGGCCCCTGCTGTCTCCTTTCCTCCCTCATGTATCCAGGGCTCCTGTTCCACCCTCCTATCTCCTATTGCTGCCCTGCACAGACCTCCTGCCACTACTTGTATGAATCCCCCTCAGAGCCCCTTCAACCTACTTGCTGTGTCCACCCCTCCTGTCCATCCAGGGCCCCTGTCTCACTCCTCTGCCTCTCATTATGGTGGCATCTGAACCGCATTCACCATAAGGACCTTCTAACATCACAGGGTCATGTGACTGTGCCCCCCACCCCGTACTGTGCCCCTTTATACCCTGCATTGTGCCCTCTTACCACACTCTGTGCAGTGCCCATAGTCATTCCCTGTACTATGCCCTCTTATACCCTTTTATCCGGTCACTGTATGGTGGTTTTATCCTTGTATGGCGGTGTTATCACTATATGGCGGTGGTATCACTATATTGCGGTGGTATCACTATATGGCGGTGGTATCCAATAACTGGATGGCCATAACTGTATCCCTTTCTGCCCACACCACTTTTTTTAGACCTGGCATGAGCGGGAAAAGATACAGATTGCGGTGTTAAGGACCTTTGCGCCACATCTGTGTCAGAAATACGCCTAATATAGACGTATTTCTATATAATAAATGACCCCCTAATCGTATGATTATTCGGGGGGTGGGGCTAATATCTTTATATTATATAGATTCTAGTGTATTATACTGTGCCCTGTATTTTCCAGTAGAAAATGATCCGTGGGAAACACAGTCCTCATCCCTGACCACCAGGACCAGGTAGCGCTCTGTCAGTACATGGCGGCCTCCCCTCTCCTCCACGCTGCTCCGCTGTGTACTGGGGCTTATTCTGACAAAAGGGCTGGGTTCACATCACATTTTTGCCATCCATTTAATGCATACTGAAAATGTATGCGTTACCAGATGCCTCAGACTGATGCCGTACAGTGGCGTCCGTTCACCATACAGTTCCATGGTAAAAAAACATATACGTTAACGTATGCATTTTTTACTTGACTCTGCAGGATACAAAAACGTGGAGTGCTGCACATGTGTATACATCAAACCGATAGGAAAAACGTAATGTGAACACACATTGGGGGGGAGGGGGGCGTACTAAATTTCGCTGTGGGGCCCAGTCAGTTCTAGCTCCATCACTGCACATCTCCTTCTCTCCTCCAGGCCTGGCTCACTGCTGCAGCGGGCCGCCGTAGAGAAGGAGCGCAGGGAGCTGCGGTTAGTGAATGACAGGACCGCCGGCTCCCCTGCAATGATAGGTATGTGAGGGGGCCACTGGGGGGTCATTATACTGTGAGGGCCCTTTACATAGTATAATGACCCCCAGTGTCCCCCATTTAGTAATGATCACCAATGACCCTCCATTCAGTATAAATACCCCCAGAGCCCCCTCCATACAGTATTCCCCCAGTGTGGGGGCTACTGGGGGTCATTATTCTAAATGGGGGCGACTGGGGGTTATTATTCTGAATGCAGGGCCACAGGTGGTCATTATACAGTGGGGGGGGAATTGGGGGTTCATTATACTGTGTGAAGGGCCACTAGTAGTCATTATACTGTATAGGGGCCACTGGGGGTCATTATACCGTGTAGGAGCCACAGGGGGACATGTCAATGTAAAAAAATGCCTCATGGGGGCCCACTGGGATTTATCGCCCAAGGGCCCACATGAACCTGGAGCCGGCCCTGTTCAAATGTGACCACGGCATCTGAGAAGCCGAAAACCCAGAAACATGTGCTTCTCAGGGCAGGACCGCCTCCCCTGGATGGAGAACGGGGAAGGCGTTCCACTGCAGTAATTAGCCAGAGCCTGTACTGGGCTTCTAGGATTATTACTTATTCCAGGCCAACAGGTGGCAGCACCACTGAATTGTACCAATCTTTGTATATGGTAATGGTTATAATATCATCACTTTATACAAATTGCAATCCAATGATTGCAAGTTGGGGTCTAAAAAAAGTTACAAAAAAACTTTAAAAAATATATATATATAATATATATTGTGGGAGATTAGCTGGTGGGGATCACCTTTTCTGAAAACAGACAGTCCGTATGCAGGCAGTTTCTTTGAAAGTCTGGCTGGTTGCCAGGTTTATTTAGCCCAAAAGGTTTGCACAGCAGAAAACAAACAAAACAGAAAGTAAATCCTTGCCGTCCGGCGCTAAGCTATACAGTTATGTCCTGACTATACGGTGTGGGGCTGCTCCCCGACACCGCCAACACAAATGGTAAAGCAAACCTTTAGTTTCTCTTGCATCCAAACATAGCTCTCCCTTCAGCCACACAGGTTACAATCCTGAGACTCAGCACATGAGAGACCTGTTGTGCTCTCTTCCTGTTTATTTAAAGTCCACCTGGAGGTGAACTCCAGTGGACCACAATCTCTGGACCGGAACCAAGCCTGCCTTAGAGGCTGGAAAAACCCGGGTCGGATTCCGGTTCAGTCCCTCACAACAGAGCGCATGCGAGGTGAAACATACCTATCATCCACCACCTCGCCTCGCATACCGTCACATATCCCCCCCTCTGCTCTAGCCCCCGCGGCTGAGCAACTGTCCCCAGCATACAATGCATGCGGGAGAGGGCATCCGCATTGTTTTGGAGCTTGCCCGGCCTATGCTCTACTGAAAACTTAAAGGGCTGTAAGGCCAGAAACCACCTTGTCACGCGGCTATTTTTTTCCCTGTTGTCACACATCCACTTTAGGGGTGCATGGTCGGTGACGAGCTTAAACGACCTTCCCAGTAAGTAATATTTCAGCGAGTCTAGGGCCCATTTAATAGCGAGACATTCCTTCTCGACAATGGCATAGTTCTTTTCATGCTTGTTCAGCTTTCGGCTCAGGTATACCACTGGGTGCTCCTCACCGTCTCTGGTTTGGGATAGGACAGCCCCTAGGCCCACCTCAGAGGCGTCTGTCTGTACCACAAACTCCTTTGAGAAGTCCGGGGTTACCAACACCGGTAGTACACAAAGGGCCCGCTTTAACTTCTGGAAGGCCTCCTCGGCTTCAGGATTCCATTTAACCATGGCCGACCCCCTGCCCTTTGTCAGGTCGGTCAGAGGGGCGGCAATGGTGGCAAAGTCGGGTATAAACCGCCGGTAATACCCCGTAATGCCAATAAAGGCCCGAACTTGTTTTTTGTTTATCGGTTGGGGCCATTTTTGAATGGCCTCAACCTTATTGGTCTGGGGCTTGACCAGTCCCCGGCCAATAACGTAGCCAAGGTATTTGGCTTCCTCCAGGCCTATGGCACACTTTTTTGGGTTGGCCGTGAGACCTGCTTCCTTAAGTGAATCTACCACTGCTTGTACCCGAAGCAGGTGCGATTCCCAATCTGGGCTGTGGACGACCACATCGTCCAAGTAAGCAGCTGCATACGGGCGATGTGGGCTCAAAGTTTTATCCATCATTCGCTGGAATGATGCAGGAGCTCCATGCAGACCAAAAGGCATCCGCTTATACTGAAACGAGCCTTCAGGAGTGGAAAAGGCAGTTTTCTCCTTGGCCGATTCAGTTAGGGGTATCTGCCAGTAGCCTTTCGTCAGGTCTAGGGTCGTTATGTAGCGGGCTTGTCCCAACCTGTCCACGAGTTCGTCGACCCGAGGCATCGGGTAGGCATCGAACTTGGAGACACTGTTGAGTTTCCTAAAGTCGTTACAAAACCTAAGAGTGCCATCGGGTTTTGGGACCAGCACTATGGGGCTCGACCAATCACTGTGGGACTCTTCTATCACGTCCAATTCTAGCATCATTTTTATTTCCTTTGCGACTGCCTCTCGCCTGGCCTCCGGTATTCTATATGCCTTTACATTTACGCGAACCCCAGGTTCTGTCACTATGTCATGCCGAATCACGTTGGTTCGTCCGGGTAAGGGGGAGAAAAAGTCTCTATTTTTGTACAAAAACGCCCTAACGTCACTTTGTTGCACCAGGGATAGGGATTCCGTTATGGGGACGTCAGGGATCACCGGTCGCCGGACTGTTGCAGCCGGAGATGTGGCCAATAAAGTCTCTCTGTCCTTCCAGGGTTTTAAGAGATTTACATGATAAATCTGTTGTGGCTTCCGTTTCCCAGGTTGGTAGACTTTGTAGTTGACCTCTCCTACTTTTTCAACCACCTCAAAGGGACCCTGCCACTTAGCCAGGAACTTGCTTTCAACCGTGGGAACCAGTACCAACACTCGGTCCCCGGGGCTGAAAGTACGGACCTTGGCACCCCGATTATAGACCCTCCTCTGGGCCTCCTGGGCTCGCTCCATATGTTCACGAACCAGGGGCAAGACAGCTGCGATTCGATCCTGCATCAAGGAGACATGCTCTATGACGCTTCGATACGGGGTGGCCTCTCCTTCCCACGTTTCTTTGGCGACATCTAGCAGCCCCCTGGGATGTCTACCATACAAGAGCTCAAAGGGGGAATACCCTGTGGACCCCTGCGGAACCTCGCGTATGGCAAACATGAGATATGGTAGCAAAAAATCCCAATTTTTCCCATCTCTGTCAACCACCTTTTTCAGCATACTTTTCAGCGTTTTATTAAATCGCTCCACAAGTCCATCCGTTTGGGGGTGGTAGACCGAGGTGCGAAGATGGGAAATTTTATATACTTTACACAGTTCCTTGGTGACCCTGGACATAAATGGGGTGCCTTGATCGGTTAAGATCTCCTTTGGGATCCCCACTCGACTAAACACCTGGACCAACTCCTTGGCGATAGTCTTAGCGGAGGTGTTACGCAAGGGGATGGCCTCAGGGTAGCGTGTTGCGTAGTCCAGGATTACCAGAATATGCTGGTGACCCCGGGCAGACTTCACCACTGGCCCCACCAGGTCCATGCCAATCCGTTCAAAAGGGACCTCAATTATTGGTAGAGCGACCAGGGGACTGCGAAAGTGGGGCGCCGGTGCTGACAATTGGCACTCGGGGCACGACTCACAGTACTGCCTGACATCTGCATGCAACCCAGGCCAGAAAAATCTCTGGGCGATTCTCTCCCTGGTCTTTTCAACACCGAGATGTCCCCCCATCACGTGACTATGTGCCAGGTCTAGTACGACCCTGCGGAAGGGTTTGGGAACCAGTAGCTGTTCGACCTCGTCTTCTCCACGTTTTATCACCTGATACAGTAAATTGTTGTTGAGGGCCATGTAGGGGAAGGACACCCCCCAGTTAGGGACCACCGGTTCCCCATCCACCATCTTAACATTTTCCCTAGCTCTAATGAGGGTGACATCTCGCAGTTGTTCGGTACAGAAATCCTCTCTCCTGACTTCTAAATCTGGCATAACCTTTGGACTACTCTCACTGTCAGGGTCAGAGACATTCTCCTGTTCATTACCCTCGAACTGAGGGCTAGCTTCCCGGTCCTCCGGCTCCCCAGCCAAGACAGGGAAAGGAAGAGGATCTCCCGCTTCCTTAACAACGTCTCCTTCCCTTTGGAAAAAAGGATCTGGCGAGAGCTCCCGTGCCTCCCCAGCAGGGGGAGCTCTATCTACCAGTCTCCCCTTGCCTTCCCATAAGCTCCAAAAATGGGGAAAATTTCTCCCCACTAACGCTTCGTGAAGCAGTGACGGCACCACCCCGACTGAATGTGTCACACTGCCCCAAGGGGTATCAACCTCAACCACTGCTGTCTGGTAGTCCCGTGTGTCCCCATGAATACAAATGACCCCGATAGTACTGGGGTGTAGTTTGGAGGGGTTTACACAATCCTTCCTGATTAGTGTCACCACACTACCCGAGTCTAGCAGGGCTGTGAGTGGTTTTCCATCCACAGAGATAGCACACATTTGTCTGTCGTTGTGACTCGAACATGCTGCAGTACACGCGACCTGTGCAAAAAGAGAAATGTGTCTTTTCCTGTAAGCATAGTCACACTGCATAGGCTCATCGCTTAACGGACAGTTTGCAGCAATATGCCCAAATGCATGGCACCGATAACACTGTATGTGCTCTACCCCCAGTCCTTTTAAGGGTCCCAAAGACCTTCCTGGCTTCTTTGGCCAGTCTCCAGGTCTAGGACCCACAGTCTCATTAGCTGCAAAATCAGTCTTAACATTACCCCTGCTTTTGAACCCTGGAACAGTCTTACCAGATCCTGGGGGTGATCTTGCGTCCCAAGACGCTCCACGGTGGGGCATAGACGGATTCAGCAAGTCCTCAGAAGCAAGGTACCTCTCCACTAGGTCCACCAACTGGGTTGCAGTGTTGGGGTCCCCCTGTCCGACCCACTTCTTCAATGTCGCAGGGAGCGCACGCAGGTACCGGTCCATTACTACACGCTCCACGATCTGAGGGCCGGTCAAGGTCTCTGGCTGCAACCACTTCCGGGTGAGATGAATCAGGTCAAACATTTGAGAACGGGGTGGCTTGCCGCTGGAGTAAGTCCACTGATGCACACGCTGGGCTCGGACTGCCATGGTGACACCCAAGCGTGCAAGTATCTCCGTCTTCAGTGTCTCATAGTCCTGGGCCTTTTCCGGTTCGAGATCAAAGTACGCCTTTTGAGGTTCCCCGGTCAAAAACGGGGCCACTAGACCCGCCCACTGTTCTTTTGGCCATTCCTCGCGGACAGCAACTCTCTCAAAAGTCGCAAGGTAGGCCTCAACATCATCAGTAGGTGTCATCTTCTGTAGGTGATACGAGGCACGTACCAATTTTGGTTCCCCTGGCGCAGGAGGTGCGAACCCTTTTTTCAGCTCCACAAGAGCCTCTGCGAACTGCCGGTTCATCTCCTGTTGGGCCGCCTGTTGTGCTGCAGCGGCCTCTGCGACTTGGCGGTTGGATTCCCGCTGAGCTGCATTGGCCTGTAGCAGGGCCTTTAACATTTACTCCATTTTCAGAAAATGCCCGCTGAGTCCACCACGTGTGGGAGATTAGCTGGTGGGGATCACCTTTTCTGAAAACAGACAGTCCGTATGCAGGCAGTTTCTTTGAAAGTCTGGCTGGTTGCCAGGTTTATTTAGCACAAAAGGTTTGCACAGCAGAAAACAAACAAAACAGAAAGTAAATCCTTGCCGTCCGGCGCTAAGCTATACAGTTATGTCCTGACTATACGGTGTGGGGCTGCTCCCCGACACCGCCAACACAAATGGTAAAGCAAACCTTTAGTTTCTCTTGCATCCAAACATAGCTCTCCCTTCAGCCACACAGGTTACAATCCTGAGACTCAGCACATGAGAGACCTGTTGTGCTCTCTTCCTGTTTATTTAAAGTCCACCTGGAGGTGAACTCCAGTGGACCACAATCTCTGGACCAGAACCAAGCCTGCCTTAGAGGCTGGAAAAACCCGGGTCGGATTCCGGTTCAGTCCCTCACAACAGAGCGCATGCGAGGTGAAACATACCTATCATCCACCACCTCGCCTCGCATACCGTCACAATATATATATACAGTATATATATATATATATATATATATATATATATATATATATTCAAATCATCCCCCTTTCCCCAAAATAAAAATAAACAAGCCAAAAAATAAAATCAATATACATTAGCCAATTCGCCATTTTGTCTTCACTTCACCTCCCCAAAAATATTTATAAAAGTCACACACACCCAAAAATGGTATCAATAAAAACTACAGATTGTCCTGCAAACG
This sequence comes from Bufo bufo, assembly GCF_905171765.1. Taxonomy (NCBI): domain Eukaryota; kingdom Metazoa; phylum Chordata; class Amphibia; order Anura; family Bufonidae; genus Bufo; species Bufo bufo. The sequence continues at coordinate 551,162,930 of NC_053390.1, read as the reverse complement.
ATGCGCCCTCACACAGCTCCATAAACTTAACTATAAAAAAAAGTTCTTGGGGTCAAAACATGGCGATGAAAAGAAAAAAATTGTTTTTCCCAAATCTTTTTATTTTTTTTCAGTATTAAAACAAGAAAAACAATACAAATGTGGTGTCACCATAATCATACTGACCCAGAGATTGAAGAGCACAATTCAGTTTTACCAAATAGTGAACAGGGTGCTTTGTATTGTGCAGTACCCCAGACCTGGGAGAATCTGCAATTGTTTAGTACGTACTGTATATGTAATGTTTTGATAATGTTCCTGTTTACACTGATCAACAGCTGATGGGGTATACCTGGCCTCAGGAATGGGACTTATCATCCAATTCCTCCCCTCTTGGTAGGACTGGGCTGGTCCTGCTTCCTGCCAGGTGGCGGTGTCTTAGCTAGACTACTAAGGAGTGAGGAAACAGGGACCACCATTAGATCCAATTCTTTTGTGAGGCCACTACTCCAGAGGGACTGCAAAAATACCAAAACTCCAGATTGTAGCTATAGCTTTTACAGTCAGCAGAGTGACCAGCAACCACAGCTTTACAGACCCTGTTAAAGGTGAGGTACTTCAGCTCAGACACCCATTAGTTGGACCTCCGCCGATCTCATATTGCTGACCTATCGCGATAATAGGTCAGCAATAGGTAAATCCCGGAGAACCCATTTAAGATATTCCTGTTTTTCAAATACCTGCCCTGTCAAAATAATTTGCATTTAGCTTAGTTCTCACATAGAATAGTAAGCTTTTTCCTGGTTCTCTGATTTCCGTTTAGTAAGAACTGTGGTTGAAAAAGTCAAGCAGGAATACTAAGGAGGAAAGTATTTTCATAGGGCTTGGGGACTCTCCATTGAGTCTGTCTTTCATGTCATAGCTTAAATATTAAGCAACACCCACTGTCATTGTTACACATTAAACTTCCTAACAGTGTGTAGTCCAGTCTTGCTTTGCATTCCTTGAATGTTGACACATACCATTACACACATGGTCAGTCATGAAGAGCTTATTTATTGCCACATATTATTTTCATTGTGTTCAATAATGTATGTAAGTATATTCTATACTGAGAATGTGAATTAACCAGACATATAACATTCTACAGCAGACATGCTGGTGTGAGATTGCTCCCAAAAGTAATTGTATTGGTTTGAGCTGTATCATATCAGTATGCAATTGTAAAGTACAGTTGTGAATTCTACGTTATACTAAAAGCTGGTACAAATGTACAAATGCAGGGCAGTGATCCCCAACCACCAGGCCTCGGACCATTATCAGGCCATGGACCATCTAGTACTGTTGGCTCCTGTGTCCCACCGTTGGGCCTCATAGGTTGAAGGCCGCCAAAGTCATCACGCCACCAAAGACTCGGCGCAGGAGGTCACAATGACATTAGCTTCTGCCTGTATCATGACGCAGGCAGCCAGGGTAGCAGGCCGGAAGAGTGCTGCATTTTTTTTTAGTTTGTGTAGACTACTGGGGGCACTACACGGGAGGTTGTGGCATTATATATACAGATGGCATTTATTGCAAAGAGGCCACAACTGGCAGGCACTATATTTAAACAGGCCACAACCGAGGGGCACTATATTTAAAGAGGCAATTACTGGGGGGGGGCACTATATTTAAAGAGGCCACTACTGGGGGGGCACTATACTTAAAGAGGCCACTAATGGGGGGCATTATAAGTGAAGAGAGCACTACGGGTGGGGAGGGGCATTATATGTGAAGAGGGTACTACTGGGGGGTATTATGTGTGAAAAGGCAACTACTGGTGGGCATTATGTAAAGAGGGCACTACTGGGGGGGTATTATATCTACTGTGGCCTAAATGGAAATGACTACTGAGTAGGACTGGGACCTAAATAGGCTGGATTACTAAGTAGGGTCATAAAAGGAGGCATTTTCTACTAAATAGGTGTGTTCTGTGTGTCCAGTTATGCAGAAACAGAGTAGACTTTATCAGAGTGATCTGTGCCTGACTGAGAAAAAAAGGAAAGGATACGACTCAAGTCAGAGTCAGATTCTGTATTATGGTGCATGGGGCAAGAATCAAAAGAGTACAGGTTCTAGACCCTTAGGGGGCTAAAAGTTATTGTGTAAAAAGTTTAAAAAAACTAAAATATTAAAAGTTCAAATCACCCCCATTTCTTAATTTTACATATAAAAATAAATAGTTAAAAAGATAAATATACCAGATATCTCTACATCCAAAAATGTCTGAACTATTAAAATATAAAAATATTTTCCAGCACGGTGTATGCTGTAAAAGAAAAAAATAAAAGCACAAGATTCACAATGTTTGGCCACCTTATCCCCCCAGAAAAATTTAATAACAGTGAGCAAAGTTGTATGTACACCAAAAATGGTACCAATAAAAAGGAAAGTTCGTCCAGCAAAAAACAAGCCCTAATACAGCTCTGTAAATGGACATATAAAAAGTTATCGCTATCAGAAAATGGCGATGCAAAGAACATTTTTTTTGTTTTACTTTTGAAAAGATAAAAACCTTTTGAAAAAAATCAAATTTGGTAAGATGTAATCGTATTGAGCCGCAGAATAAGAATGTCATGTCATATTTAGCAGTTGAAGGAAAGACCACGGCACTCTGTTATTTTGCTGTTACATCAAAATGCTAATTTTTATTGCCTTATTGTATCCATCCCAAAAGAAAATTTTGCCACTGGCCAACGTTTCGGTCAACAATAGACCTTGATCACGGCCGTAGTCATGGTGCTAAGTGGTGGAGTCGGACGCCATCCGACTTCACCACTTAGCACCATGACTACGCCCGTAATCAAGGTCTTTTGTAGACCAAAATGTTGGCCAGTGGCTCCAAAATTTTTTGGGATGGATACAATAAGGCAATAAAAATAAGCATTTTGATGTAACAGCAAAAAAAGACAGTGCCATGGTCTTTCCTTCAACTACATGAACTTAGTATACCACAGAGCACCTCCCTACGCACTCCAAGGAGTGCCGTTCAACCCTTTCTTCTCATGTCATATTTAGCACATATTCAACGCTGTAATATCAAAACCCAAAAAACCTTGTTGGAATTGTGGGCTTTTTTTTCAATTTCACCACACATTTCTTTTTTCCTGTTTTCCAATACAAGACATGGTAAATTAAATGGAGATATTAAAAATACAACTTATCCCGAAAAAAAATTAACATTCATATATGAACGGAAAATTTAAAAAGTTATGACTATTGGAATGTGGGGAGGAAAAAACTAAATGGGCTAGTACTTAATGAGTTAAGAAATATGACATCTTTAATGAACGCTGAATCACATGGCTACTTTTCTAGAATTGTGTTGATGATTGCTTGCGTATAATAATACCAGTCTTCAAACATTTAAAATTGTATGTGTGTAGGATTGCACAACTTTTCATTCTGTTTGAACGAATGTCAGAATTTATTTAGTAACTAATAGGGGGAATGTACTGACTTGTGTTCTCAGGATGTTGAATAGTATGGTAAAGTCTGAATCATGAAAGCACAAACCTGTTATGACATGGAATAATTGTAAAATTCTTCCTGCCTAAGGATATATGTGATGTGGAACTACCACAACTCCTCCACCCATCGCCTGCATCATACAGCTGCAGATATCTATCTAACCGTTTTTCTAACAAACCCATAATAGAAAGCAAAGAAAACAGGCATAACAAGTTTATTGGAGGTGGGTTTAGAGCCACTGATTGAAATGGATATGTCTTAGGGCCAAACATGGGAACTTAGTCTAAAGTATTCCCTAGTATTCACCATTTAACCACTTGACAAGCATCTGGGCCTCTCTAAGTGCTTAACCCCAATAGTCTATATTATAAGCCAGTCATGTGACATAGAACAGATGACACCAGGACATGGTGCCAAGTTGGAAGACATAGTCGTCCTAGGCAATGTACTATAGGCAAAGATCAGGGAAAACTGCACGTAAACATATGTTGGTCAAATAAACAAGGTCAGGAATATGAAGCAAGCTCTAGAACTTTTGCGAGCAACAAGGATTTCCTCGTTGCCTCATTTTTGCCTGTTTACTAGCATTGTTGGGGCAGTTATGCAACCGCCCTACAACTGATCTCTGGTCAAGTAATTGCTTAGACTGGAAAAATAGGGAGGAGTTTTTGATTGGTTAACCATCCTTTAAATGTTCATGGTTTCTGCTCTTGTGTTGCTGGGTGTAGTGAAAGCTCTGTGCTTTATTACGCAGAATCCTTGCATTCCTTGTATCCTGTTCGAGTCTATTTGTGTTTTCTTAGTGTGGCCTTGGATCTGTAGTTCTTACCTCTTTCATTGCTACTTGCAGTGAAGTTTGTCTCCGGCTGCCATGCTGGGTTTAATTTGCTGATCGGGGTCATATCTTTGGAAGGGCTTTCTACAATCATAATAAAGAAGCGAATAACAAAACTGTGCCGTGTGCAGTATATGTCTTTACAGCCAATATGTAAGGCAATGGTCACTCTGTACAATAAAACATCAACATTTGCAATATTAAAAACATCAAAGCAGACACCAGTGGCATCCAAAAGACCCCACTGACTTATAATAGGATCTATCAGGTTCTGACGAAGTGTCCTTAGTTTTGACAAAAGAATTCATGCACATGGAGCCTCTGATGCTGAAGTGGTGCATGAAGAGGTATTATATGGAGTAGGTTCAGTATATATATGGAGCCTGTGCTTCCTGAATTAATTTGTGGCCAGTTAGCACAAGGAGAGGTGTAGGTTTCCCTCCAAAAGAGATTACCTTGTCGTGGTGGATGGGCACAAATAATTTTGATCTAAATATATATGCTGAGTATTTCATATTCATTTTATATAGTGAATATAGCAAATATTCTATATTTGCAGAGTGCTGTTGCATAGTTTGCTTTTACTTTTTCAGCCATGACGACAATCATCTGCACATTCACTTCATTTTACAGGATTTGCATACTAACTTTGTCTTTTGTTTTTGCAGTGAACATTTTTGCATACTGAAAATTTTTATTTAGTACAGCTATGCCCACATTGGATGGAAAAAATCTGTTGCAGAGTTCGCCACAAATTCTACAGCAAACCATTGGCTAAATTTTACATAGAATAGTTATGTATTTTGTGGACTTACTACAGATTTTACCTTGTGCATTGCAATGAGTAAAATTCCACCAAAAAAGTTGAGATGTTGCAGATTTAAAATCTGCGATGCATATCAATTTTACACATGGATATTTTTCCACAGCGTGTGGATGGGATTTCTTAAAATCTCATCCACTTTACTGTTTCTGTAATATGCTCACATTTTCTGCCCCTAAATTCAGATCCGAAAATCTGCAGCATTACTGCTACTTGTGGACATAACCTGAAAGTCTTCAAGCATATAGACTATATATATTTGGTATTCCTAGAAACCTTATCCACTCTTGTTCCTGGGTTGTTTGCAGCTCAGAGAGCCATTAATTTGAATGCATTACAGCCCATGGACACAGAGTGCCGCTGTTTCTGGAACAAAGGCAGATACTTTCATCCAGTCTCATAAAGTCTGTTAATAAAATACTGTATTCACCACTATAAGGAATGCTAAAATCCATGCTCTTCAGTTCTGGCAAATGGCCATAAGTCTTGAGTCACTCCTTAAAACTCCTACTTTTTGGTATTTATTTGAAGTGGCCTCTTTCCATTGCCAAATTTTATTGAAATATGAAGTATAATCAGTTTTTTAGACTATCTTCAACTTAACTGTTCTGGAAGGGGGCTGTTTTAGCTGCTATCTCCTGATCAGAAGCAGCCAGAAGCATGGGCCTGGTCTTATTTGAAAGCTGCCATTCCAGGCTGTCATACAAGATCAAAATGACAGCAGAAATTGGGTTGAGAATAAGGGCAGTAAAACCTGCTTTTTCTTTGACTTTCAGCTGCATTCACTGCATCTCGATTTCTAACAGTCATATCTTCCCATGTACTGAAGATAATGCTAATGGGTTAAAAATGCAATTGTGTCCCCTGAGTTGTGTGCCAAGATTTACTGCAGACACATATTAAAACTCTTCAATAATAAAAAGGCTGTGGTCCTTTTAAATAGGTAATCGGCAGGGGTCTCAGGTGTCGGACCCCCACCGATCAGAGGATAGGTCATCAGTATTAAAGTCTCGGAAAACCCCTTTAATTGTCATCTTTGCTTGGTGAAACAAACTGCACTACAAGTGTAAGGCTTCATGTATATGACTGTAAAAGAGGTGCATAGGATCTAATTTTACTTCAATATGCATCTTATTGCATAGAGAAGTGTAGACAGGTTGCTTTAATGGCATGCTCCATCACATGCCGTGTTATAGAGACTGAATCTAGGGGAGAATATCTCCAACTTATGGCATCCGAGGAAGCCTGATATGACATCAAAGTCCCCAGGGATCTGTACTATGGAGGCACAGGGGGGGTTGTAAGTCATTGTCAATGTGTTCTGAGATCCCTAATATATTAATTAGAAGACCAATTCATATCTGACTACAGGGCCCTGAAAGTTGTAGTTATGCCACTTGTACTCTGCACTGTAAGTCCCAACAGGATTCGTTCAAGTAGAAAAGGAATATACTGTATTGAACAAACCCTGCATGGAATTTTGCAAGTACCGAAGCTGTAGGGCTGCATCTGAGGGCCCCTTTTTAGTCTTGAATGGAGCTAGAGTCCTGACAATCTAAGTTTTAAAACCAGACAAGGCTTGTAATACTAGCTGCCATATAGCCAGAGATAGAGCTTTTAGGAACCAGGTTGGTAATGAGATGTGCAGGTAAATGAGCTGCTATGCAGCCAGTGGGGGGTGTCTTGACAGGCTGCAGGGAGAGAGGAAGAGACATAGAACCCGCTCCCTTTATAACTATTGATGTGAGAAGGTACCAGAGGGAGGGGAAACGTGGGGATGTATGTGCATGTTACTCCCCCTTCCCAATCAGAAAGCATACGTGCTCTCTGATTTTTACATATGTGGTATTTTTTTCCAGAAAAGGAGTGAGATTTGTGCTTTCTCATGTAATCAGCCCTTTGTATCTAATTAGGTTGTTAATTGACAAAAGAATTCATGTACCTGGAGCATCTGATGCTGAAGTGGTGCATGAAGAGGTATCATATGGTGTAGGTTCAGTAAATATATTGAGCCTGTGGTTCCTGAATTAATTTGCGGTCAGTTAGCACAAGGAGAGGTGTAGGTTTCCCTCCAAAAGAGATTACCTTGTCGTGGTGGATGGGCACAAATGATTTTGATCTAAATATATATGCTGAGTACTTCATATTCATTTTATATAGTGAATATAGCAAATATTCTATATTTGCAGAGTGCTGTTGCATAGTTTGCTTTTACTTTTTCAGCCATAGCGACAATCATCTGCACATTCACTTCATTTTACAGGATTTGCATACAAACTTTGTCTTTTGTTTTTGCAGTGAACATTTTTGCATACTGAAAATTATTTTTTTAAATTATTTTTATTTAGAATGGCTATGCCCACATTGGATGGAAAAAAATCTGTTGCAGAGTTCGCCACAAATTCTACAGCAAATCATTGGCTAAATTTTACATGCAACGAGTGAAATTCCACCCAAAAAGTTGAGATGTTGCAATTTTAAAATCTGCGATGCATATCAATTTTACACATGGATATTTTTCCACAGTGTGTGGATGGGATTTCTTAAAATCTCATCCACTTTACTGTTACTGTAATATGCTTCACATTTTCTGCCCACAAATTCAGATCCGAAAATCTGCAGCATTACTGATACTTGTGGAAATAGCCTGAAAGTCTTCAAGCATATAGACTATACATATTTGGTAGTTCTAGAAACCTCATCCACTCTTGTTCCTGGGTTGTTTGCAGCTCAGAGAGCCATTAATTTGAATGCATTACAGCCCACGGACACAGAGTGCCGCTGTTTCTGGAACAAAGGCAGATACTTTTATCCAGTCTCATAAAGTCTGTTAATAAAATACTGTATTCACCACTATAAGGAATGCTAAAAATCCATGCTCTTCAGTTCTGGCAAGTAGCCATAAGTCTTGAGTCACTCCTTAAAACTCCTACTTTTTGGTATTTATTTGAAGTGGCCTCTTTCCATTGCCAAATTTTATTGAAATATGCAGTATAATCTGTTTTTTAGACTATCTTCAACTAAAAAAGCATGTCATAAATATCACATATTAAATCAACTTATTGTATAAAGGGTAACTTTCTGCAAACATCTATAGGAAGATTAATCATTATTTTATTGCCACCAAGGACAATTTTGTTGATGTATTTCAATGAATTCTATTAGTTATTAGTGCAGTGTCTGAGAGCCCCCTGCTCAATAAGCCCCATATAGTCCATTCCACAAAGTAGTTCATGTTAGAAAATGAAAACTGATTGACCTTTTTTATTTGTGACTCATAGCGGCATAGCTGGTTCTTGAATGGGGACTTGGTCCATTTGCAATAAAAGGACACCAATATTATAAATGACACATAAATGACCCATATTTTGCACTGCCATCTGGCAGCCTCACATTAGGCCTTGGAGTGTGAATGTGGCTAAAAAAATATAGACAGAATAGACTACATAAGGACATAATTATGAAGAATATTCTCCATATTAGAACATTTCTAGATGTAAAATGTTGGTATTTGCAAGTAGAAACTTCCCTTTGTTGATGTAAATTTGATCCTCTGTTGCTGTAGCTACTGGAAGGTTAGGTATTTATAACTGGAATGAAATATCTATCTGAAGAACAGAAAAGAACATTCATTGACTCCTGAAATAAAATGAGCGCAAAAAATGATATGACCTTACAATAGCGGAAGACAAGAAAGAACATGTAGTCTGTGAAACAGAGAAGGTAGCACATAGGAGGGAAATGGCAGAATATGATATAGCATAATATTTGATATGCGGATATAATTGTTTATCTGACAGAGGAATTCAGCATATTTCTACACTATTCATTACAGTAGGCACTATCTATTAAAGGGTTATACCAATCTCAGATATTGGTAGCATATCGCTACAATATGCCAACAATGTCAGTTAGGTGCGGTTCCCACCTTTGGGACCCACTCCAATCTCCAGAACAGGCTCTCCATTCACTGCTATGGGAGTTGCAAAAACAGTAGAGTGAGCGCACTTGGCGATAATTGGAAGTCCCATAGCGGTGAATAGAAAGCATACCGCGCATCCATGGCTAGTTTTCCATTCAACGCTATGGGACTGCTGAAAGCAGCTGATCCAGCAATCCGCTATTTTCCGAACTCCCATAGCAGTGAATAGATTGTGCAGTACCCTAGTACAAGGGCATCTGCAATTGTTTGGTAATGTACTGTGATTTATGTGATCTATGCTATGTAATATGTACTCAGAATATCTGTGCATGATGTGAGTACAACCAGGGTTAATAATCCTGGCACAGCCCTCTTAGGAGGCAGCTAAGGGGTGGCTTCCTCCACCCATAGTTCTAGAGAGTTCTAGGCATTTGTAAGGAGAGCTTGAAGGGGGTAGGAAGCAAACACTATGTGCTCCTCTCCTCAGGCCTCCAGCTTCAAGAATGCAGAGACTAACAAATCTCACTGGGATCCTCTGCTTCTGCTACAGCAAGAGAGGAAGAAAGACTAGATTGGAGAATCTGTATGGCTATGTGAAGAGTCAGTTAGCAAGGAAATCAGCATAAAGCTTTCCAGACCCTGATGCTGTGGAGGGGTAACAAGTTAAGACATCCTACACACCTCAGTAACAACTTTGGACCTGCATGCCGCGGTGTGGATTGCAGGCATTATTGATAGAATACAGTCACCTGCCAGAGATTTGAGTGAGAGAGACTTTAGCAAGCTATATTGTAACTAGAGGACCATTGCTTCCAACATTGCCTAACTCAGGTACAGACATCTTCGGAGATTTTGCACTGTGTACAGACTGTTGTTGGATGTACAGATGCAGCCGAGCTAAAGTTGATGGTTAACGCATTAAGTAAAAAATGACACAAAAAGGTTAACTAAATCTTTCAATGTATTTCAATGGCTTTTGTCCCGAGATGGCACAAGGTAACACTGTGACATGTTATAAGAGTCAATTTAAGTTCGGCTGCATCTGTACTACAACTCCTATTTTACATTCAAGTAAGGAAAGACATTTCTTGTGTTAAAGATGGCCTAGTTTAGTGACTCCTACATACACACATTTAACTTCAAGGGTTTCCTGAACTACCATCAGACAGGAGCTCTAGCGCCTCCTTCACTGCACTGAGTCATGGCCTGAGAGAAACCACTCTGATGGATAATATAGACAGAGCCACTACTACTCCCATCCTATGCTCCGGCTCCCCATGGGGTTCGCTGCACTTACACAGTGCACCCTCCTTCAGTTTAGGGGACCCATTCTGGAGATAGTAGCACTTATCTAACATTGGTGGAATATCCTAGCGATATGCCACTACTGTATAAAATAGGACAGCCCCTTTAACTGTTTACACAATGCCGCACAAATCTATTTTCTTTGATAATACAGTATATTCCTTTTTGTAAGTGGATTTCACAGTATTTTGTTCTAAGCCCAGAAAAGGCCCACTTACTAGCCTTAGTGGTGACCTGCCTCATCCTGTGATTGGCTGAGTGGGCCTTTCCAGGCTTTTCTGGTGTGTCAAGCTGGGACAGAAAGGGGAGAGCATTGGGGACCAGACTAGAGTTGGAATGGCTGTGGAAGAGGATCCATGGTGGTGAGTAATGCTTCTTGTTTTATTTTGTAATGCATTCTGCTTCTTTTTTTTAAATCACTCACTGAAAAACACCTATAATGCTAAGCAAAATAGTTTATCAGCCAAATCAGAGACTAAAGGCAAACAGTCCTGTTCGGAGGTTCTTGCCCTCATCGGCATAGAGCAGGTTATCAGTAGGTATAACTGTTGATATGATCTTGTTATAAGTGTTGTTTTTTGAACATTGTTAGAAATGTTGATATTTGCTACTTCTTGCTATTAAATGTTTTCTTATATTAACAATAAAAAATTTCCCTTCATACACAACCACTTTTTCTACTTTTTAACTCTCCAAGTCAACTATGTCCATCCTACAGTGAGATGTCCAAAATTGCACACAATATTCAAGGAATTAGCAGAATTAAAACAAAACAGCAATGCAAACTACTGTGTATTCTTCTCCTGGTCATAGGCGGCATCCGGTATTGCATTTGCAGCTCAACCTCATTCAAGGAAATACTAGACACAGCCCATGGACAAAAGGGATGTGAAAGAAGAAGAAAAAGAAAACATTTTTTCTAATGTCATACAATGTCCCCACTGACCAGAAATTGACAGAGTATATGATTGATATGGCCTCAACTTTTTGGGTGGAAAAAAACCTTTAAAGCAGAACTTCAAATTTAAACAATATGTTTTCATTCTTACACAGTTAAATCTGCATAAAATGTTGATTAAGGCCACATTCATGTGACCAGTATTTGGTCAGTCTTATTCATTAGTACAGTCAGATCCATAAATATTAGGACATCGACACAATTCTAACATTTGAAATGAAACGAACAAGATGTGCTTTAACTGCAGACTGCCAGCTTTAATTTGAGGGTATTTAAATCCAAATCAGGTGAACGGTGTAGGAATTACAACAGTTTGCATATGTGCCGCCCACTTGTTGAGGGACCAAAAGTAATGGGACAGAATAATAATCATAAATCAAACTTTCACTTTTTAATACTTGGTTGCAAATCCTTTGCAGTCAATTACAGCCTGAAGTCTGGAATGCATAGACATCACCAGACACTGGGTTTCATCCCTGGTGATGCTCTGCCAGGCCTCTACTGCAACTGTCTTCAGTTCCTGCTTGTTCTTGGGGCATTTTCCCTTCAGTTTTGTCTTCAGCAAGTGAAATGCATGCTCAATCGGATTCAGGTCAGGTGATTGACTTGGCCATTGCATAACATTCCACTTCCTTCCCTTAAAAAACTCTTTGGTTGCTTTTGCAGTATGCTTTGGGTCATTGTCCATCTGCACTGTGAAGCGCTGTCCAATGAGTTCTGAAGCATTTGGCTGAATATGAGCAGATAATATTGCCCGAAACAGTTCAGAATTCATCCTGCTGCTTTTGTCGGCAGTCACATCATCAATAAATACAAGAGAACCAGTTCCATTGGCAGCCATACATGCCCACGCCATGACACTACCACCACCATGCTTCACTGAAGAGGTGGTATGCTTAGGATCATGAGCAGTTCCTTTCCTTCTCCATACTCTTCTCCTCCCATCACTCTGGTACAAGTTGATCTTGGTCTCATCGATCCATAGAATGTTGTTCCAGAACTGTGAAGGCTTTTTTAGATGTTGTTTGGCAAACTCTAATCTGACCTTCCTGTTTTTGAGGCTGACCAATGGCTTACATCTTGTGGTGAACCCTCTGTATTCACTCTGGTGAAGTCTTCTCTTGATTGTTGACTTTGACACACATACACCTACCTCCTGGAGAGTGTTCTTGATCTGACTAACTGTTGTAAAAGGGTGTTTTCTTCAACAGGGAAATAATTCTTGGGTCATCCACCACAGTTGTTTTCCGTGGTCTTCCGGGTCTTTTGGTGTTGCTGAGCTCACCGGTGCGTTCCTTCTTTTTAAGAATGTTCCAAACTGTTGTTTTGGCCACGCCAAATGTTTTTGCTATCTCTCTGATGGGTTTGTTTTTTTTTTTTCAGCCTAATGATGGCTTACTTCACTGATAGTGACAGCTCTTTGGATCTCATCTTGAGAGTTGACAGCAACAGATTCCAAATGCAAATAGCACACTTGAAATGAACTCTGGACCTTTTATCTGCTCATTGTAATTGGGATAATGAGGGAATAACACACACCTGGCCATGGAACAGCTGAGATGCCAATTGTCCCATTACTTTTGGTCCCTTAACAAGTGGAAGGCACATATACAAACTGTTGTAATTCCTACACCGTTCACCTGATTTGGATGTAAATACCCTCAAATTAAAGCTGACAGTCTGCAGTTAAAGCACATCTTGTTTGTTTCATTTCAAATCCATTGTGGTGGTGTATAGAGCCAAAAATGTTAGAATTGTGTCAATGTCCCAATATTTATGGACCTGACTGTATTTGTAGACGAAATCCAGGAGTGGGTCCAAAACACAGAAGAGGCACATATCTTTCCATTAGAGTTTTCTCTTTAAATTCCACTTCTGATTTTGGCTTACAACTATTGATAAAAAATACTGACTGTGTGAAAGTGGCCTTTGTAACTTCTTTCTTTTACTAAGGCTGCTTTCACACAGGTGCTAAAACATTCTGGCAATCTGTCCAGGCAGTTGATCCATCCTATAATGGGAAATGTGGTGATCTGGCTGCTCCTTGGCATAAATGGGGGGATTCTGCCAGATACAAACTGTGGCGTACATTGATTTTTGTCCTGCCGAACTCTGGCATTTGTGCAGGTTGCAGCCAGTTTCCAGACAGATCCCATTATAGTCTTATGGGGTCCAGCAGGCACTTGGCACTATCCGGCTATGCCGGATCCGGAGAACTCTGGCAAGCTGTTCCGCTGCGGAACAGCCTCCTGGATTGCTTGAGCACTAGTTTCACATTAGCCTAACTTTGTACCAATTTTTTGCTACACAATGTTTTATTCTCTGAGCAAACAAAAAACTACATTCGAAATCTTTGCTGCTTTTTTGCAACTAGAGTGCAGTTCATTGTGGGCAAGGAGATGAGAGATACAGTTAAAAATAAGTTATCAGGTAACCATTTTCGATTTAAAAAAACACAACCTTAGGCTCCATTCACACGTCCGCATGAATGGGTTTGCATCCGTTCTGCAATTTTGAGGAATGGGTGTGGACCCACTCATTTTTTATGGGGATGGAAAAGATGCGGAAAGCACACAGTGTGCTGTCCACATCTGCACTTCCGTTCCGCAAAAAAATAGAACATGTCCTTTTCTTGTCCGCAGACACGGACAAGAAAAGGCATTTCTATTTAAAGTGCCTGGCATGTACGGTCCGCCGGTGTCCGTGTTTTGCGGATCCGCAATTAGCAGACCGCAAAACACTTGCGGACGTGTGAATAGACCCTCAAGGGTTTATTTTGCATGTGCAGGTTTTGATCAGGTTTTACAGTTTTTGAAGCCAAAACGAGGAGTTGATTTAAAAAGAGAAATAATATCTGTCCTTCATACTTTCACTCTTTTTATTATACACACCTGATTTTGGATTGGAAAACTCTAATCATTTGTTTGTGCCAGAAAGCTCTGCTTTCTTTGTAGTGTCCGTGCTGACATAATAACTGCAGCTCAGCACCCATCCATGAGAATTGGAGCTGAGCAGCAGAACTCTGGTTTGGCCAATACACAATATATAGTTTCCAGCGAGGTGACTGCCAGAAACAGCTGATCAATGGGGTTGTCAGCTTTCGGACTCCCTCCAATCTGAGAGTGATGATCTATCCAGAGGATAATTCATCAATATTTAAGTCCCAGGTTTCCCAAGAACAATTACTGCCTATCTTTAGGAAAGGCCTTTAAAATGCGGGATGGTATCTTCCTACATGAGAATATCCTTTAAAAAAAAGAAGAAAGTCACAGACCAAATAAAATTCAAATGGTTCAAGTTTACTGGACACAACTGCAGTTACGGTGGCACACAAAGCATTATGGTTACTGGCAGCTTTATTTTTGGTGGCAGTTTCAGTTCACACGAGGTGACCCAATTTCTTAACATTGCAGAACAAGCATAAGAATAGAATAGGAACAATTTAATTACTTCCCTCTTCTCTTCCTGGTTATCTCAGCCAGGCGATGTTACCTCACACAGTCTGACACCAAACCCTTGATGTCCACCATGTATCTGACATCAGTCTCTCCCTTTCCCATACCCTGCTATCAAGGGTTCTGTCTTTCTCTCACAATCCATGCATCTCAAGAGCTCTGTCACAGACCCTCAAGGTTCCTGTCCATTCATTAGTATTCTCTCAGAATGCCATCTAGTAAGTTGGCTCCCTACAGGAAACTCAAATAACTCTTCAGGTCCATTCCATATGCAACGCCCGAGCCACAGGGGTGTAGTGAATGAGTGTTGGTGGTGGTGTTGCCAAGTGGGTGCAGTAGTTGTACTAACTTTTCTGTAGCTCCCTTGGCCAGCGTGCAGTGGAGGGGAAGACAGCACTAAATCCTCTGGGGCACTCTCTGTTGCAGGGAACACCAGCCAGATGTTGGTTAAGGTGCCCTTGATAGTAGTGGATATGCTTAGGGTGCTTTGGTGGCTGGGCCCCTGTGTTCGTGACGCCAGCACCATAAGGTGCAATTAGGAGATGGAGTAGAATGATGAGAGAGGCAGTAGTTGAACCAAACAGGAACTTTACTTGTAAATTGTAGTCTTGCAATAAATATAGCAGCACTTTGTCATACATACAGGTGGTGAAATGGTAAAGCTGCAAATCCCAATTAGCAGGCTCTTTGAGGTGATGTTTGTAGGTTCCAGCTCAACTTTAGTAGGAGTAATGATGGTACTTTACTTGGTTTCTGTTCTGGCTATGTAGTCTTGCAATTAATATGGATCCTCTGGAACTAATAGTATACAACCCAAGGACCTCATGGCAGGCAAACCCTGTCTCCTCTCCTCTCCTAACTCTGAACACTTTTCCACAGGGTATAGTAGGCTCTAAAGTGGTTTGGGAAAACTACCACTAGGGGGTGCAACTAGCACGAGTCCTTCTGGTTAATTATATGGGGCCAACTGTGGAACACAATTTTTCTTTAGATGATGGCCATCCGGCCTACTTATGAGTAGGGATTTGGTGACAATGGCACGTCGGTGGATAGTGGGCTTCCTGAGTCCCATTCGTCCAGAGATGAGCACTTTGAGATGGCTTCCAACCGGCGCCGGGTTGATCTCGGGGTCAAGTCCAGCCGCTCCCGGACCTTATAAAAAAATGAAGGTCTTCTCTCCCATTGACATTAGTATTGGCACTTCCTTGGCTTTCTTGACGGCAGCAGGGATGTCTTTCTCTGCAGGTGGCTTAGCAGACCCTTGCTCACGACCCTGGAGCATCAACTGTTGTAGGAGCTGGGCGCTCTCTTGATCAGCATCCTTTGCACAGGTGGGCTCAGGCTTGGTCCACACATGCCTCGTACGCCTCCTTCTCTGGGACTTCAGACAGACGTCCGGGTGCAATGGAGCGAAGGTAGGCTACCAAACAACATTGGTGCTGGTAAACCCCATCGCGTAAAGGTATTGCGCGGGTGCTGAGGCTGTTCCTCTCTGGCAATCCGGCCACTCAGGAGTCGAGGGTTTATCCATAACTTCCTCGTCTGCCTCCTCCTGACTTCTACTAGAGGGCTGTCTTCCTTTTGGCTGCTGCGCCTGAGTTTGGTCCCATCCCTCGGCGACACTGGGGATAGATGTGGCACTTAGGGTGGCTTCAAGGGTGGCTCTTGGCTGTAATACGAGCCGTACCTAGAGGCGCATTGCTTCCACATTATCTCATAAAAGTCATTCTACTCTCCCACCGAACGGGGCATTCTGCACAGTGATGGCGCAGTACAATCAATAAAGAAGCTTCAGGCCGGCCATTTTAGGTGCATAAGAAAGTCCATTCAATTACAGCAATCAGTTCTATTGACACGAAAATCTTCAGTTTTCTCACTTTTGACCATGCAAATTAATAATAAAGGTCTTGTATAATATCCTCATATACTTTATGATTCAAACAGGCTAATTACTACACCCTGTACAGAATTATTAGGCAAATGAGTATTTTGACCACATCATCCTCTTTATGCATGTTGTCTTACTCCAAGCTGTATAGGCTCGAAAGCCTACTACCAATTAAGCATATTAGGTGATGTGCATCTCTGTAATGAGAAGGGGTGTGGTCTAATGACATCAACACCCTATATGAGGTGTACATAATTATTAGGCAACTTCCTTTCCTTTGGCAAAATGGGTCAAAAGAAGGACTTGACAGGCTCAGAAAAGTCAAAAATAGTGAGATATCTTGCAGAGGGATGCAGCACTCTTAAAATTGCAAAGCTTCTGAAGCGTGATCATCGAACAATCAAGCGTTTCATTCAAAATAGTCAACAGGGTCGCAAGAAGCATGAGGAAAAACCAAGGCGCAAAATAACTGCCCATGAACTGAGAAAAGTCAAGCGTGCAGCTGCCAAGATGCCACTTGCCACCAGTTTGGCCATATTTCAGAGCTGCAACATCACTGGAGTGCCCAAAAGCACAAGGTGTGCAATACTCAGAGACATGGCCAAGGTAAGAAAGGCTGAAAGATGACCACCACTGAACAAGACACACAAGCTGAAACGTCAAGACTGGGCCAAGAAATATCTCAAGACTGATTTTTCTAAGGTTTTATGGACTGATGAAATGAGAGTGAGTCTTGATGGGCCCATGGCTGGATTGGTAAAGGGCAGAGAGCTCCAGTCCGACTCAGACGCCAGCAAGGTGGAGGTGGAGTACTGGTTTGGGCTGGTATCATCAAAGATGACCTTGTGGGGCCTTTTCGGGTTGAGGATGGAGTCAAGCTCAGCTCCCAGTCCTACTGCCAGTTTCTGGAAGACACCTTCTTCAAGCAGTGGTACAGGAAGAAGTCTGCATCCTTCAAGAAAAACATGATTTTCATGCAGGACAATGCTCCATCACACGCGTCCAAGTACTCCACAGCGTGGCTGGCAAGAAAGGGTATAAAAGAAGAAAATCTAATGACATGGCCTCCTTGTTCACCTGATCTGAACCCCATTGAGAACCTGTGGTCCATCATCAAATGTGAGATTTACAAGGAGGGAAAACAGTACACCTCTCTGAACAGTGTCTGTGAGGTTGTGGTTGCTGCTGCACGCAATGTTGATGGTGAACAGATCAAAACACTGACAGAATCCATGGATGGCAGGCTTTTGAGTGTCCTTGCAAAGAAAGGTGGCTATATTGGTCACTGATTTGTTTTTGTTTTGTTTTTGAATGTCAGAAATGTATATTTGTGAATGTTGAGATGTTATATTGGTTTCACTGGTAAAAATAAATAATTGAAATGGGTATATATTTGTTTTTTGTTAAGTTGCGTAATAATTATGCACAGTAATAGTCACCTGCACACACAGATATCCCCCTAAAATAGCTAAAACTAAAAACAAACTAAAAACTACTTCCAAAAATATTCAGCTTTGATATTAATGAGTTTTTTGGGTTCATTGAGAACATGGTTCTTGTTCAATAATAAAATTAATCCTCAAAAATACAACTTGCCTAATAATTCTGCACTCCCTGTAGTTGACTAAAGGCTCTTTAAACTTTCTTTCCAATCGATATTTTCAATATATGGTGTACAGTTCATTTAAAGGCACAGAGGCGTGTGATATACTTTTCACATCATGTTCGCATACTGTTCGCATAAGGCGCAAGGGATTTTGTATCCTGTTTGTGATGCCAATTCTTACTACGACCGGGCCACAGGGGTGTATTGAGTGTTACGGTGGTGGTGTGCCGAATGGGTGCAATAATTGTACTCAATTCTTTGTAGCTCCCTGGGCTGGCGTGCAGTGGAGGGGAAGACAGCACTAAATCCTCCGGGGCACTCTCTGTTGCAGGGAACACCAGCCAGATGGAAGTCGAGGTGCCCTTGATGGTAGTGGGTATGCTTAGGGTGCTTTGGTGGCTGGGCCCCTGTGTTCGTGACGCCATAAGGTGCAATTAGGAGATGGAGTAGAATGAAGAGAGAGGCAGTAGTTGAACCAAACAGGAACTTTACCTGTAAATTGTAGTCTTGCAATAAGTATAGCAGCACTTTGTCATACATACAGGTGGTGAAATGGTAAAGCTGAAAATCCCAATTAGCAGGCTCTTTGAGGTGATGTTTTTAGGAGTAATGATGGTACTTGGTTTCTGTTCTGGCTATGTAGTCTTGCAATTAATATGGATCCTCTGGAACTAATAGTATACAACCCAAGGGCGGTCTGCCTCATGGCAGGCAAACTCTGTCTCCTCTCCTAACTCCTCACTTCTAATCTCCTCTCTAACTTCCTGTGGCTGACCTATATAAATGGTGTTATAGTGACCTCTAGTGTTGGTAGTGTGCAATGCATTTCACCAGCCTGTAATAGGAATTTAGTAGCATTGACAAAGGAAAATACAATGATTAGTGCAAGATGACCTGAAAGGGAATATAGAAATTTGGAGTGGCCCATACACACATAAGTGGGACACTACACACATTCACTCACTACAACAGTAGGGCAGCCTTCACACTTTAACCCTGACTATCAACTTAGGATGGCCCCTTGCATCACTTCAAAAAGATGGACGTTCTAGGCCACGCTTTTCCCACTAAGCCACACCCCTATCACAGACTAGCGTGACTTGATTCAGATCCTTCTGGGACTGTCTGTCATCCAGTGAGAGAGGAGCGGAGTCGAGTGAACAGAGTAAGTCACAGTTTTACTGTTTGCAGTTCCTAACAGGACCTAACTATAGCCACCTTCAGGTGAAAGCCTCATTCACAAATCAGTGTTTGGTCAGTGATTTCCATCAGTGATTGTGAGCCAAAACCAGGATTGGAGCCTCCACAGACATAAGGTATAAGGTAAAGATCTGCTACTGTTCTGTGTTTAGAGACGCACCTGGTTTTGGCTCACAATCACTAATGGAAAACGCTGACCAAACACCGCTGTGTGAATAAGACATAAAGGAGAGTAATGCTCACCTCACCACTGATTCCAACATCAGGATAACTAATTCCACAGCCCTAGTTGACTGTCCAGAGCATACTATTCAGACTGACCATACACCTCAGCCATCGCTTATTCAGCCTTGCAGCCCACATAGGACATCCACAGGCCCACCTTCTTTACAGCCCCACTCTATAAGCTTCCCTGTTTTAATTGTAATGTGAGACTACCTCAGCTTTAATTGCTATATGAGACAAGCTAGGATAAAAGGAAAGGAGGAGATGAATGGAGAATGTTCTCCGATTTTTTTTTTATATATATAATTTTTTTTGGGGGGAGGGGGATTCTGCTTAGTGTTCCTTAAAAAAAAACAACTGAAATCTTGCAGTTTTTACACTGGCCACTAAGCTTCACAATATAATGACACTTGTCACTTTCAAGCATCTCATTATCATCAGTGGACAAAACTACAATGAAAGGTAATACTTCTATTGCAAGGTCAGAGGCAGATACTGCAGAGTCAAATATTAACGGTAGGTGATGACCACAGTTCCTCCATCTCCTCCTCCTCCCTGCTCAATTACCCTGTAAATAAAAAAGGTAGTAGGGAAAACATAGATCTATTCTAAGATAAAAAGTAAAAAGGAAATAATAAATTAGCAAAATCGGGCCTACATGTATGCTTGATGATGGGTTTTTAAAGATGGTGCCTGCTGTTTTACACAGAAAACACCCAGTATCAGGGTCCTTGATTTGTTATAACACAGATCACTGACTTTTAACCACTCAGATGCCATGGTCAATTGCAACCACAGCATCTAATCAGGTTATTTTCCAGGAGCGCTGCACTCCCGGGGAGCGAACAGTCTCTGGCATTCTGAAGACTACAAATATATTGTATGTGGATAACAATTTTACTGATCAGTCTCCCATATAATAAACAGTAACCTGAGAGTGGAATATTAATAAGGAGAAAGAAGGAGGAAGTAGGTGTGACATTTTCTAACTCTAATATATAAGATGCGATTTGACTTGATGACTGTATGCAATCGAAATGTCAGAAGGAAAGTCCCTAGTATTTTATAGTGTATTTTAATTTTGATGCCTGATACAGTCAGGACAAAGGAAGTCTTCCGAAACTCTTTAAAAAAAGAACAATGTCTTTATTGTAGAACATGTACCATATTCCCTGGAAACATTGTTCACAGTAAGGGCTCATGCACTCGTCCGTTCCCCTATGTGCCCATATTGAGGCCCGCAAACAGCGGGTCTGCAATATATGGGCACTGGCCATGTGCTCACCACATCACGGCAGGTGCGGTGCAAAACGGAGGCACGGAACTCCATGGAAGCACTTCAGAGCCTCTGCACATTCAAGTTAAATGGGTCTGCGGAATCTGCATGGGTGTTGTCAGTGCATTGGAGACCGCAAACTGCGGTCCCCAATTTACCGAACGACCGAGCAACGGCTGTGTGCATGACCCCCCCAATGCATACAGTACAGTCCAAAAGTTTGGACACACCTTCTCATTCAAAGAGTTTTCTTTATTTTCATGACTATGAAAATTGTAGATTCACACTGAAGGCATCAAAACTATGAATTAACACATGTGGAATTATATACATAACAAACAAGTGTGAAACAACTGAAAATATATCATATTCTAGGTTCTTCAAAGTAGCCACCTTTTGCTTTGATTACTGCTTTGCACACTCTTGGCATTCTCTTGATGAGCTTCAAGAGGTAGACCCCTGAAGTGGTTTTCACTTCACAGGTGTGCCCTGTCAGGTTTAATAAGTGGGATTTCTTGCCTTATAAATGGGGTTGGGACCATCAGTTGCGTTGAGGAGAAGTCAGGTGGATACACAGCTGATAGTCCTACTAAATAAACTGTTAGAATTTGTATTATGGCAAGAAAAAAGCAGCTAAGTAAAGAAAAACGAGTGGCCATCATTACTTTAAGAAATGAAGGTCAGTCAGTCAGCCGAAAAATTGGGAAAACTTTGAAAGTAAGGGCTATTTGACCATGAAGGAGAGTGATGGGGTGCTGCGCCAGATGACCTGGCCTCCACAGTCACCGGACCTGAACCCAATCGAGATGGTTTGGGGTGAGCTGGACCGCAGAGTGAAGGCAAAAGGGCCAACAAGTGCTAAGCATCTCTGGGAACTCCTTCAAGACTGTTGGAAGACCATTTCAGGGGACTACCTCTTGAAGCTTATCAAGAGAATGCCAAGAGTGTGCAAAGCAGTAATCAAAGCAAAAGGTGGCTACTTTGAAGAACCTAGAATATGACATATTTTCAGTTGTTTCACACTTGTTTGTTATGTATATAATTCCACATGTGTTCATTCATAGTTTTGATGCCTTCACAGTCATGAAAATAAAGAAAACTCTTTGAATGAGAAGGTGTGTCCAAACTTTTGGTCTGTACTGTATACCTCCCAAAGGTGATTTTTTGAAGAGGAAGGTCTCTCCTTTTGTTTTCCAGTCTTCCCCTCTCTCATTGCTCTGTTAACCCTTTCAGCCTGGAGGTTTTTTGTTTTTGCGTTTACCTTTTTCACTCCCTGCCTTTCTCTGCCATGACTTTTATTTTTCTGTTCACATAGTCGTATGAGGTCTTGTTTTTTTTCAGGACAAGATGCACTTTCTAATTCCACCATCTAATATTGCATAATATTTCCAAATGGGGTGAAATTGGAAAAAAAAATATTAAATTTTTTACAGCGTTCTCTATATGGTAAAACTGAACAGTTACTTTAATACTCCAGGTCAGTATGAGCATGGCTATACCACATATGTATAGTTTTTATTGTGTTTTTAATACTGAAAAAAAATAAAAACCTTGAAAAAAATATGTTTTTTCTTTTGGTCGTTGTATTCTGTCCCATATAACTTTTTGCATTTATGTATATAGAGCTGTGTGAGGGTTAACGTTTTGCGGGTCGATCTGTACTTTTCATTGATACCATTTTAGGGTGTGTACGACTTTTTAATAAATTTTTGTGGAAGAAGCGAACAAAAAGCAGCAAAATGGCCATTTTTCCATTTTTATTTTTTATTTTAAAAAACTTTTTTTAAACTTATTTTTATAGTTCCCATAGGCAACTATAAAAAGCAATCATTAGATTGCTTCTATCATAGACTCCAGTGCATTAGCAGGGGAGTCTATGGAAATTATACTGTGTTCCTATGGATCCCTGCCATAGGCAGGGACTCCATAGGAACTAACATGCAGCAGCCTCCTGTTATTCAGGAGGACAGGGGCTGCTATGGGGATTGGGGGAGCCAGAGCACACCTGGAAGCATGCGCTTTCTGGGTTTTAGTGCGTCCTGATGCCGTGATCACTTCTC
The DNA here is from genome assembly GCF_905171765.1 of Bufo bufo. Lineage (NCBI taxonomy): Eukaryota > Metazoa > Chordata > Amphibia > Anura > Bufonidae > Bufo > Bufo bufo. The sequence continues at coordinate 551,139,888 of NC_053390.1, read as the reverse complement.
ATTTGTCTACCACAGCTTCAGCACTGCCCCTAACAATGCCCAGCTAGTTTATAGCTCTTCCGTCTGCAGTGGCCAGGTTTGGAGTGTCCCACAACGCCATGCTAGGCTACTATTGAGGTGTCACTACATGTTGCTTTGCATTAACCCTTTCCACAATTCAGTGTAAATGCAGTGCAATAACAGTGCAAATGAACAGCATATATCATATAAAATGCAATTCAACTGTAAACAACAGTATAAGTGGAAACAACGCCATAAATCACAGTGCAAGTTAACCCTTCTATGTTTACTAAAATAGTAAGTGGATGGCTTTGCATTGCAGCAATCTGGGCAAATGTCCACAAACGTCCGACTCGAAAGTACCCTTGCTCCAGGGCACTACATCTCCCAGCTAGTTATATAGACACCCCTAATACTGCACCTGTTGCTACTTTGACGTGCTAATGGACATAACATCACAGGACATGACCACCACAGCCAAAAACAGATGAGTATGAGCAATAAAGATAACGCAAGTACATTACAAAATTACAGCTACATTCATAAATCATTAACTTAAAGCATGTTAATTCACAACACAAAACCCTTTCGGGAACCTGCCATATTTCACCTTAAGGACCAGGCCGTTTTTTTGGGAATTTGACATGTGTCACTTTATGTGGTAACAACTTTGGAACGCTTTTACTTAATCAAGCCATTCTGAGATTGTTTTCTTGTGACACATTGTACTTCATGATAGTGGTAAAATTAAGTCAATATTTTTCATTTTTATTTATAAAAAATCCCAAATTTACCAAATTTTAATTTCTCTGCTTTTAAAACAGATAGTGATACCTCATATAATAGTTATTACTTTACATTTCCCATATTTCTACTTTATGTTTGGATCATTTTGTGAATGCCATTTTATTTTTGGGGGACGTTAGAAGGCTTAGAAATTTAGAAGCAAATCTTGAAATTTTTCAGAAAATTTCCAAAACCCATTCTTTTAAGGAGCAGTTCAGTTATGAAGTCACTGTGGGGCTTACATAATAGAAACCACCCATAAATGGCTCAATTTTAGAAACTACACCCCTCAAGGTATTCAAAACTGATTTTACAAACTTTGTAAAAGTTCCAAAAAATTTAAAGGAAAATGTAGATGAAGTTTCAGAATTTCCATTTTTTTGGCAAATTTTCCATTTTAATCAATTTTTTTCCGGTAACAAAGCAAGGGTTAACAGCCAAAAAAAACTTCATATTTATGACCCTGATTCTGTAGTTTACAGAAACAGCCCATTTGTGATCATGAACCGCTGTATGGGGACACGGCAGGACGCAGAAGGAAAGGAGCGCCATATTTTTTTTTGTGGGCAGATTTAACTGGGATAATTTTAAGTTGCCATGTCACATTTGAAGACCTCCTGATGTACCCCTAGAGTAGAAACTCCAAAAAAAGGAACCCATTTTGGAAACTACGGGATAAGGTGGCAGTTTTTTGGGTAGTAATTTGGGGTACATATGATTTTTGGTTGCTCTATATTACACTTTTTGTGAGGCAAGGTAACAAAAAATAGCTGTTTTGGCCCCGCTTTTATTGTTTTTTTTTTTACAATGTTCATCTGACAGATTAGATCATGTGCTATTTTTATAGAGCAGGTTGTTACGGATGTGACAATACCAAATATGACTACTTTTTTTTTTTTGAATCAATGTGTTTTTATTGACTTTTAGACATATTACTGATCAACAATGGACAGTTGCAGAGTCGGCGCGTCACATAGCCACATTGGCAGCGCCCACTGAACCGTATTGCGGTACATCATTGCATAATCATAAAACAAACAAAACAAACAAATAATAAATAATAATAATGAACAACAAAAAGTTCTCAGTACATCCATGGGGTAAACGTGTACATATGAAATGCCTTATACATCAGGTCTAGATTGAACAAGCAGACAAAGCAAGGTCAGTCAAAGGATTGTAATGCAAGCGGGGAAGAGCTCCATGAAATCCATTCTCTCTCAAACGCTGCGAATGAGCAACCAGCCCTCGCCCACATCTTCTCGTGTATGTAGGTGGAGTTAAGTTTGCGGGTGATATCTGTTAAGCTAGGGATAGTTTGGGTTTTCCAGTTTTGGGTGATAGCCAATTTGGTAGATAGGAAGAGATGTCCTAGCACCACCCTGACGCCACATGGCATTTTATTCAAATCAATGTAAAGGAGGGCTAGTTCAGGAGTCGGCGGGAGCTGGCTACCCAATAGATCCGAAGCCAGGGAGAAAGTGGATCCCCAAATACCCTGCAGCAATGGACAAGACCAAAGAATATGACTACTTTTTTTGTTGTTTGTTTCAGTTTTACATAATAAAGCATTTTTGAAAAAAATAATTGTGTCTCCATATTCTGAAAGCCATAGTTTATTTTTATTTTTTTGAGTGATTGTCTTAGGTAGCATGTCATTTATTGCATGATGAGATGACGGTTTGATTGATACAAGTTTGGGGTGTGTATGACTTTTTGATCGCTTGGTATTACATTTTTTGTGATGTAAGGTGACAAAAAATATCTTTTTTGACACCGTTATTTTTTATTTTTACGGTGTTCATCTGAGGTTAGGTCATCTGATATTTTAATAGACCTGGTTGTTATGGACATGGCAATACTTAATATGTCTACTTTCTTTCACTTTAAACACAATATAAGCATTTTTGAAACCAAAAAAAATCATGTTTTAGTGTCTCCATATTCTGAGAGCCATAGTTTCTTTATTTTTTGCCTGATTTTTTTTATGTAGGGGCTCATTTTTTGCAGGCTGAGGTGACGGTTTGATTGGTACTATTTTGAGGAGCATCTGCCTTTTTGATCACTTGTTGTTGCACTTTTTGTGATGTAAGGTGACAAAAAAATGGTTGTTTTAGCGCATATTTAATTTTTTCTACGGCGCTCAGGTGAGGGGTGGATCATGTGATATTTTTATAGAGCCAGTCGTTACAGACGTGGCAATACCCAACATATCTATTTTTTATTTTATTTTTACAATTTTATGTGTTTTATTTTGGGAAAGGGGCATTTTTTTTTTACTTTTTGTAACTTTTTTTTTTTACTTTTTGTAACTTTTTTTTTTGTCCCACTCTGGAACTTCAATTTCTGGGGTCTGATCCCCTCTGCAATGTATTACAATACAGCCTGTATTGTAATGCGTTGACTGTCAGCTTGTATGCTGACAGCCTGCCTGTGAGACCCAGCCTACAAAGAATCATTACACCAGAGGGAAGAAGCTAAACAGACATTCACTACACTATGAGCTGTGTTTTATGGAAGCAGAGAGGCCAAAATAGGTATCTAAAACAGTTATATAATGTTACTACTGTTAATATAGTGATTAGAACTGTATACTGGACCAGTTATACAGGGAGTGCAGAATTATTAGGCAAATGAGTATTTTGACCACATCATCCTCTTTATGCATGTTGTCTTACTCCAAGCTGTATAGGCTCGAAAGCCTACTACCAATTAAGCATATTAGGTGATGTGCATCTCTGTAATGAGAAGGGGTGTGGTCTAATGACATCAACACCCTATATTAGGTGTGCATAATTATTAGGCAGCTTCCTTTCCTTTGGCAAAATGGGTCAAAAGAAGGACTTGACTGGCTCCGAAAAGTCAAAAATAGTGAGATATCTTGCAGAGGGATGCAGCACTCTTAAAATTGCAAAGCTTCTGAAGCGTGATCATCGAACAATCAAGCGTTTCATTCAAAATAGTCAACAGGGTCGCAAGAAGCGTGTGGAAAAACCAAGGCGCAAAATAACTGCCCATGAACTGAGAAAAGTCAAGCGTGCAGCTGCCAAGATGCCACTTGCCACCAGTTTGGCCATATTTCAGAGCTGCAACATCACTGGAGTGCCCAAAAGCACAAGGTGTGCAATACTCAGAGACATGGCCAAGGTAAGAAAGGCTGAAAGACGACCACAACTGAACAAGACACACAAGCTGAAACGTCAAGACTGGGCCAAGAAATATCTCAAGACTGATTTTTCTAAGGTTTTATGGACTGATGAAATGAGAGTGAGTCTTGATGGGCCAGATGGATGGGCCCGTGGCTGGATTGGTAAAGGGCAGAGAGCTCCAGTCTGACTCAGACGCCAGCAAGGTGGAGGTGGAGTACTGGTTTGGGCTGGTATCATCAAAGATGAGCTTGTGGGGCCTTTTTGGGTTGAGGATGGAGTCAAGCTCAACTCCCAGTCCTACTGCCAGTTTCTGGAAGACATCTTCTTCAAGCAGTGGTACAGGAAGAAGTCTGCATCCTTCAAGAAAAACATGATTTTCATGCAGGACAATGCTCCATCACACGCGTCCAAGTACTCCACAGCGTGGCTGGCAAGAAAGGGTATAAAAGAAGAAAATCTAATGACATGGCCTCCTTGTTCACCTGATCTGAACCCCATTGAGAACCTGTGGTCCATCATCAAATGTGAGATTTACAAGGAGGGAAAACAGTACACCTCTCTGAACAGTGTCTGGGAGGCTGTGGTTGCTGCTGCACGCAATTTTGATGGTGAACAGATCAAAACACTGACAGAATCCATGGATGGCAGGCTTTTGAGTGTCCTTGCAAAGAAAGGTGGCTATATTGGTCACTGATTTGTTTTTGTTTTATTTTTGAATGTCAGAAATGTATATTTGTGAATGTTGAGATGTTATATTGGTTTCACTGGTAAAAATAAATAATTGAAATGGGTATATATTTGTTTTTTGTTAAGTTGCCTAATAATTATGCACAGTAATAGTCACCTGCACACACAGATATCCCCCTAAAATAGCTAAAACTAAAAACAAACTAAAAACTACTTCCAAAAATATTCAGCTTTGATATTAATGAGTTTTTTGGGTTCATTGAGAACATGGTTGTTGTTCAAATATAAAATTAATCCTCAAAAATACAACTTGCCTAATAATTCTGCACTCCCTGTATGTGTTTACTTACAGTTCCACCAAATTCAATTGCAAACAACAAAGTTCACAATCCAAATTCAAATTCCATATTGGAATACAAATTGCATGCAACCATACCAGATCATACTCAACCAATCTGCAAATAGTTCCTGCTAACTGCATACTGCAAATTGCGACCAAATTCAGCAAGTGAACTATTGGTTAACCTCAGATATACTTCTCAGAGAGCTCATAAAGTGCTTAAATAACTTAAAGTGAGAGTACAGATACTCAAGAGAGAAATATATCCACCATTTTATGTTGACAAGATTGAACAGTTGAACCACCATCTTATGCATACCGCCATTTTGTGATATCTTTTCAACACGTGTTATGTACATGGACTATCTGCTGCGGAGGTGGCAGTGTTATATATGAAGAAAAGTTGAAGTTAATAAAGAAGTTATTTCAAGCATTTGGTGTGCTCTTTAAACCTACTGCTTCCATAGAACGGCGCTAGAGGAATTAAAGAGTAATAGACAGTCTGGTTAGACTAAAAACTCAGAGATATAAAAATTCTTCTAATGCCACAGCGCAAAAGGCACTTCATAGTGCTGCGCCTGCCACATGGTCTGCAGGGCATTTATAGGGATAACTGACCCCATACTCTGTCACCCCTGCAGGTCTCACCCTTGATATAGGGACAATGATTTGTCACCAATTGAGATCTTGTATGCACTACGGTACCTATCTACATACTGGTAGGACAAATTTCTGCGTGCTGCCGTGTACTCAAGGTTTTAACATTATATTTTTGTGTGATCGTTTATTTTCAAAATTTAGATTACCTTAAGGGCCAATTGTTTTAAGAATAGAATAAAAGTTGCGTCTTATTTTTATATCCATTTTGGATCACTCTCTCAGTATTGTTTTGGTTTAATTATTGGTGATCCCAAGCTTGATCTAAGCCTACAATGTTCAGGGCGGTGTAGGAACCAGCTACATTTATACTCTGCTCAGAAGCCCCAGGCAGATGGGCGTTGCTCAATCTAAAGTAGGCAGCTACCCTCAATATATACTACAAGAAACTTTAGACTAGCACATTCATAGTCACAGGTGCACATCCATAAGGTGCACATCCATAAAGCTAGCAAACAAAAAAATGTATGACAGCACAACATTACACATACAAACAATAAAACTGGGGAATAGGGATTATTACTCTTTTAGATTGAGCACTCCCCGCCTATCTGCCCAGGGCTTCTGAGCAGAGTATAAATGTAGCTGGTTCCTACACCGCCCTGAACATTGTAGGCTTAGGTCAAGACCAGGAGAGGCAGTTCTGTTAGTGTTAGTATCCCATCTGCAGAAGCCACCTTGACGGCTGGTAGATGGGCCCGACACAAGTTTGATCAAAAATGTGAGCAAAGAGCTTCTATTTTTGTAATGTATAGTAGGTATAATACCACTTTAAATTAGAATAATCCCTATTCCCCAGTTTTATTGTTTGTATGTGTAATGTTACCATATGTTTTTTTGTTTGCTTTCTGCATGCTAGCTTTATGGATGTGCACCTGTGACTATGAATGTGTTAGTCTAAATTTTCTTGTTGTAGCACTTATATGTAAGCTGGAACATGTCCAAGTTAATGGACACTTGTTTCCACATTAAAACTTTGCATACTGAAATCATCACAAGTGTGCGTGTGATCATTCTTGAACCAGCGACTAGGATAAATCCCGTTACCCAGAGCAACTCAAACTACTTAGAGTGCACATTCCTTTCTTTTTTTCTATACTCAGGATAGGTCACCAATATCAGATCGGCGGGGGTCTGGCACCCGGCACCCCCGCTCTGATCAGCTGGTTGAAGAGAAGGCCACCCATACTCACCCTCCTCTAAGGCTGGTGCTAGGGATCTGGCAGGCTGTTCCCTGCCGGATCTCTCTGCATTGTCGGAAGCTTGAAAGTCTCTGTCTGGCTCCATTAACTATAATAGGGATTGGCGGAGATCCGGCCATATTCCGGCAAATATGCAGAGAATTGGCCAGAAGAAAACCACTGTACGATTCTCTGCATATTTGCTGGGTTGCAGCCAGATCTCTGCCGGTCCCCATTATAGTTAATGGTAGAAGCTCTGTCTGAAAGAACTTTACAGGCTCTACAGCAACTTTTTTCAGGAGGTTTAAGTCTTACGGTGCCTGGACATACAAACCGGATTCCAAAAAAGTTGGGACACTAAACAAGTTGTGAATAAAAACTGAATGCAATGATGTGGAGATGGCAAATGTCAATATTATATTTGTAATAGAACGTAGATGACAGATCAAACGTTTAATCCGAGTAAATGTATCATTTTAAAGGAAAAATACGTTGATTCAAAATTTCACGGTGTCAACAAATCCCTAAAAAGTTGGGACAAGTAGCAATAAGAGGCTGGAAAAAGTACATTTGAGCATAACGAAGAGCTGGAAGACCAATTAACACTAATCAGGTCAATTGGCAACATGATTGGGTATAAAAAGAGCTTCTCAGAGTGGCAGTGTCTCAGAAGCCAAGATGGGTAGAGGATCACCAATTCCCACAATGTTGCACAGAAAGATAGTGGAGCAATATCAGACTTTGCATCTATCATCATCATCTGTGCATAACATCATCCGAAGATTCTGAGAATCTGGAACAATCTCTGTGCGTAAGGGTCAAGGCCGTAAAACCATACTGGATGCCCGTGATCTCCGGGCCCTTAAACGACACTGCACCACAAACAGGAATGCTACTGTAAAGGAAATCACAGAATGGGCTCAGGAATACTTCCAGAAACCATTGTCAGTGAACACAATCCACCGTGCCATCCGCCGTTGCCAGCTGAAACTCTACAGTGCAAAGAAGAAGCCATTTCTAAGCAAGATCCACAAGCTCAGGCGTTTTCACTGGGGCAGGGATCATTTAAAATGGAGTGTGGCAAAATGGAAGACTGTTCTGTGGTCAGACGAGTCACGATTCGAAGTTCTTTTTGGAAATCTGGGACGCCATGTCATCCGGACCAAAGAGGACAAGGACAACCCAAGTTGTTATCAACGCTCAGTTCAGAAGCCTGCATCTCTGATGGTATGGGGTTGCATGAGTGCGTGTGGCATGGGCAGCTTGCATGTCTGGAAAGGCACCATCAATGCAGAAAAATATATTCAGGTTCTAGAACAACATATGCTCCCATCCAGACGTCATCTCTTTCAGGGAAGACCCTGCATTTTTCAGCAAGATAATGCCAGACCACATTCTGCATCAATCACAACATCATGGCTGCGTAGGAGAAGGATCTGGGTACTGAAATGGCCAGTCTGCAGTCCAGATCTTTCACCTATAGAGAACATTTGGCGCATCATAAAGAGGAAGGTGCAACAAAGAAGGCCCAAGACGATTGAACAGTTAGAGGCCTGTATTAGACAAGAATGGGAGAGCATTCCTATTTCTAAACTTGAGAAACTGGTCTCCTCGGTCCCCAGACGTCTGTTGAGTGTTGTAAGAAGAAGGGGAGATGCCACACAGTGGTGAAAATGGCCTTGTCCCAACTTTTTGGGGATTTGTTGACACCATGAAATTCTGATTCAACATATTTTTCCCTTAAAATGGTACATTTTCTCAGTTTAAACTTTTGTTCCGTGATTTATGTTCTATTCTGAATAAAATATTAGAAGTTGGCACCTCCACATCATTGCATTCAGTTTTTATTCACGATTTGTATAGTGTCCCAACTTTTTTGGAATCCGGTTTGTACATTAGAAGTACCTGCCAGCTGTAAGAGGAATACAGGACATTGTGGAAACTTTAACTCTTAGTATGGTGACCTGCACAAAATATAAGTCCGCACTGTGGTTGCCTCATGTGAAGTGTTGCACCCTTTTTTCTGGATGCTTGGGCCTAAGTCAGGTAGAAAAGTGCAATGTCAGGAAAATTGATTGAAAGAGTAATCTTGGCCTATTAACTACCTTTTGCAGCCATGTAACCTGTAAGGACTGAGAAAACTGCACATTGTGTAAGAACTGTCAGTGCATGCAGTCACAATTCATCACCATCAAGAACATCCTGAACCACCATCAGGCCAGAGAGCCCCAAGAACATGGTGTGCCCCAACGGGAAGCTTAGTGCCCCCTTCTCATCACTGCACAACCCAGGAGAGCTGAGTGAGTACTAACAACAACCATCATTCTTGCTACTATCGCTCCTATCCTCTCCTCTGCTCAACTCTCCTGGGCATGCTGCACATGCAAAGAAGGATAAACTATTAGACATAATTCTAATTATACCAAATCACCTTGTAGGAATCTCCTAGAGAGATGATATGACCGACAAGTTTTATAGTATAGTTTTACCAACCTAGGCATCCTAAACATGAATAAGGAATAATAGTCCTTTCAACTGATATGTAATTGGGTGGGTTTCCCAAGGTCAAAAATCATGGCACATGAGACAAAATAAGTGTCTGCATTCCCTGATCATATTAGAGATTAAATTAAAACATGGATTATGATAGTGGTGGCTTTGAAGTATTATATTTTCTTTGGCTTGTATAGCTATCTCTGACATGTGTTTTACTAGTGTTTTCCAATCTTGCTTGTTATGCATTTCCTTTGCAACATCCAGGTAAGCTAGGACCGTTACCAAGAAAATTTCCTTTTTAGTGGTTACCTGCTAACGGATTTATGTCATCCTGTATATAATAAACCCACATTTGACCAGGAAAGGTTAATGAGAAAACCATAATACTAGTGCATCTCAATAAATTAGAACATCATAAAAAAGTTAATGTACAGTATTTCAGTTCAATTCACAAAAAAAAAATGAAACTTATATTGTATAGATTCATTACACACAGAGTGATCTATTTCAAGCATTTATTTATTATAATGTTGATGATTATGGCTTACAGGTAATGAAAACTCAAAAGTCAGAATCTCAGAAAATTTGAATATTGTAAAAAAGTTTAATCTTGTACACTCATGGTGTCACCCTCTAATTCATCTAACCAACACAAAACACCTACAAAGGAGTCATAAGCCTTTAAATGGTCCCTCAGTCCAGGTTTAGTAGGCTAAACAATCACGTAATTGCCAAAAAAGATTGCTGTTCACAGAGTGCTTTATCCAAGCATATTAATGGAAAGTTGAGTGGAAGGAAAACGTGTGGTAGAAAAAGCACAGGGCAACAGGGATAACCACAGCCTTGAAAGATTGTCAAGAAAAGGCCATTCAAGAATTTGCCAAAGATTCCAAGAGTGGACTGCAACAGAAGGCAGTTCTTCAAGAGCCACCAAACACAGACATATCAAGGACATGGGCTACAAATGTCACACTACTTGTGTCAAGCCAATCATGACCCAGAGAAATCAGTAGAGTCTTACCTGGACTAAGGAGGAAAAGTACTGGACTTTTGCTCAGTGGTCCAAAGTCCTGTTTTCAGATGAAAGTAAATTTAGCATTTCATTTGGAAATCAAGATGCCAGAGTCTGGAGAAGTATGGGAGAGGCACACACTCCAAGTTGCTTGAGGTCCAGTGTGAAGTTTCCACAGACATGGGGAGCCATGTCATCTACTGGTGTTAATCCACTGTGTTATATCAAATCCAAATCCGGCGTAGCTATCTACCAGTAAATTTTAGAGCACTTGAAGCTTCCTTCTGCTGACAAGCATTATGGACATGTTGATTAAATTTTCCAGCAGGACTTGGCACCTGCCTACACTGCCAAAAGTACTAATACCTGGTTTAATAACCACAATATCACTGTGCTTGATTGGCAAGCAAACTTGCCTTTTCCCTGAGAGACACAAGACTCAACAATGCAAACGAGCTGAAGGCTGCTATCAAAGCAACCTGGACTTCCATAACACCTCAGCAGTGCCACAGGCTGATAGCCTCCATGCCATGCCGTATTGATGCAGTAATTCATGCAAAAGTAGCCCAGGCCAAGTATTCAGTGCATATACTGTACATACTTTTTAGTAAGCCAACATGTCTGAATTAAAAATCATTTTTTATTGGTCTTATATAATATTCTAATTTTCTGAGATCCTGACTTTTGGGTTTTTATTAGCTATAAGCCATAATCATCAACATTAAAAGAAATAAATGTTGTGTGTAATGAATGTATAATATATGAGTTTCACCTTTTTAATTGATTTACTGAAATAAATGAGATGCACTAGTAAATTTAGTAAGGGCAGTGATAGGTAATGAGGAATACATGCATAATAATCATCTCTTCTGTATGGGGATGAATGATACAGTCTCCTTGTTTGTCACCAGCATGCCCCTGTTTCAGAGCAATGTGCTGCCAACAGACAAATATTTTAATTGCTGCTTGAAAATTTGTTGGGTGATTGGAAGCATCTATAAACAGGCCTGTAATCAGGAATGAGAGTCTGTTTGAACACTCGGCCCATGTAATAGGGCACTAATATAGTACAATGTGCTAGGCAGTATGGGTATTGTGGGCTCTTCAGACAAAATAATAACCTTGTTGCCATATTAACTAGTCAGCAATCAGCCTAACCCAAAAAAGGAAACATGATGACTGCCGTGTTGCTATGGTTTTTTATACATAAGGCTCTATGTGTTCATTTTCTGTTTTATCTCCTTCTACCAACACATTTGTGCTCTTTGTTCAACCAATGACCTCCAACTCCATTGCTTTCTCATTCCTGTCTGTAGAACTTCTCCTGTTGTGTTGCATCCATCATGTCGAACTCACTGTGTTGGAACATTAGACTGACTCCTTACATTGCCAGTTTTAAATGAATTTCCTCAAGGAGGTATATATCACATAACCATACACCAACGTGACCTTGCCACTGATATCTCCACTCCACCCTGTTCTCAATTATCTATCTTTGTTGCATCAGTCTGGGTTTTACATCCGTGTTGGCTCAGATGCGGGCTGGGTGACTAGTTCATGTAGCTATATATATATATATATATATATATATATATTCCTCATGTCAACACAAGAGGTAGGTCATCTAGACAAAATTAGCACCATGTACCTGTTGTGTCAAGCCTTTCATTCTATAAGCTCCTATGGGCAGGAACTTCTCTTCTTTTGACTCATTTGTATTATTAGACAGTAACTATTATATTTGTGATATTGTGGAACCAGCAGTTTAGGCCTCGTTCACATCACCGTTTCTCCTTTCTGTTCTCTGGCTCCGTTACGCTCAGTTAGGTCTCAGTTATCTGCAGAATCCGTCCTTTCCGTTCTCCGGCTCCTCAACGGAGCCGGAGAACGGAAAGGAGAAACGGTGATGTGAACAAGGCCTTAGCAAATCTTACAAAACATTACCAATTAAAGTGATTAAATGTTTTTTTAATTATACTGTCAGGAAATGTGCCCAAATTATGTAATTAATAATAGTTGCATGAAAATAAAGCTGAAAATGCAGGTCAACCTTGTTTTCTCCAGAGTCTTTGAAGAGTTACTTACGTAAAGTAAACAAGAACTTCCTTTTCATCACAGGTCAGAAGTCCCAGAGTATTTATTGTGCTTAGATACCATACACTACCTAATTGTTGAATGAAAAAAACGACATTGTAAAGTTCAACATGGGCTAAAAATAGCAGTCTATAATATAAAGAAGCCAGGTAGGCACACCCTTTCTCACTGCCATTAACAATTAAATGTGATGTGAAAATCTTTTTTCTAGCACAGTTGATACAGTATACGACATTAGTAAAATGTTCAAAAGATCAATGCATTTATGTAAAGTCTCTGCGCACGTAGCTGAGTGAATTAGATGACTGATATGTTGAAGCCTGCTATGTAAATTGTCTCCTAAGACGCCCATGCTTTTATATACTGTATGATAAAAAGAAAAAGAAAACAAAACGAGCGGCACTCACCGTTGATAGGCAGGTAACTTTATTCCATGGCTAGCTTACTTGCTGCTGTATCTGCAACCCTTGCACCCCCCTCCTGCCATGGAATAAAGTTACCTGCCTATCAACGGTAAGTGCCGCTCGTTTTGTTTTCTTTTTCTTTTTATCATATATGCTCACTGCAGCTACAAGCTGAGCACCTCCGTGAGGCACCACTCCTCTGCAGTCACATCCTGACAATTTTAGGTTTGGTGTAGTGCCACTGGTTATCTGCTCTACATTTTACATGAACTTTTATATACTGTAGACAGAATGGGACAGATTTTTTGATACTGTCTTACATTTAGGCCTCATGCACACGGCCGTTGTTTGGGTCCGCATCCGTTTTGGCGGCTCGGATGCGGACCCATTCACTTCAATGGGGCCGCAAAAGATGAGAACAGCACTCCGTGTGCTGTCCGCATCCGTGGCTTCGTTCCGCGGCCCCGTTAAAAAAATATAACATGTCCTATTCTTGTCCGCGCTTTGCGGACAAGAATAGGCATTTACATTGCTGGTGCCCGTTCCGTTCCGCAAATTGCGGAAGGCAACGTGGCGGCTTTCGTTTTTTGAGGATCCGTGGTTTGCGGACCACAAAAAACGGCACGGCCGTGTGCATGAGGCCTTAGACAGATGAAAACCAGACTAGGTGTAGCACTTGTATAATGTTTTGTCTCTTGGTTGGCTTACGTTAGACCTCTTTTTGTATCAATATTTTTCCACATCTGGCAAGGTGCAAAAAGTGTATAAAACACTTACAGGGGTTCTGCAGTTTGTTTAAACTGATGATCTATCCTCTGGATAGATCATCAGCATCTGAACGGCGGGGGTCCGACACCCGGGACACCCGCCGATCAGCTGTTTGAGAAGGCAGCGGCGCTCTAGGAGCGAGACGGCCTTCTCACTGTTTACCGCAGGCCCAGTGACGTCATGACTAGTATCAACTGGCCTGGGCTCGGCTAAGCTCCAATTAAGTGAACAAAGCTTAGCCCCGCCCAGGCCAAACTGCAGAACCCCTTTAAGATGTTGTCCCATCATAACAAATTATCACCTGTAACTACAGTACTGTGTTAATGATAAGACATATTGAATATTTTATATTGCATTATTGCTATATTTACTGTACATAGAAATCTGCAATCCTTTTTTTTTTTTTTATTGTGTGAGCCCATCTTTAGATTAGAACCTGTACTATCCTGCTAACCTCTCTTGGGCCTATGCCTACAAAATTATCTCAGGGCACGTCTGTAAAAGCAGAAATGTTGGGAGTTTGCTGGTCTGGAGCATACAGGTGTGTTAACACAATGCCAAGGATGAAAGAGATCAACAATGATCTTAGATAAGCAATTGTTGCTGCCCATAAATCTGGAAATGGTTATAAGACATTTACAAACAATTTGAAGTCCATCATTTCATATTAAGAGAAATTCTCAATTTTCATAAAAAGTAAAAAAAAAAAAATGCTACAAAAAAAATCCCAAAATTCAACATAATGGGTATCGCTGCATACCAAAATGCCAAAGTATTAAAATATAAAAATATTTTTCCTGTGTTGTCAACGTCATAACAGAAAAAAAATCCATGGTTCGACATTTTAGGGCACCTAAACCCCCAAAAAATTCAATACAAGTGATCAAAAGTTGTACGCACCCCAAAATTGGCACCAATAATAACTATAGTTTGCCTAGCCAAAAAAGCCTCATACAGTTCTATAGATATAGATATAAAAAAAATTATGGCTGTCAGAAAATGGTGATTGAAAGAAAATTTTATTTTTTTTAAAGGATTTTATAAAAAAATAAAGAAGGAAAACAAAATAAAAACAATATAAATTTGGTATCAAAGTAATCAGACTGACCTACAGAATAAGGTTGTCATGTCATTTTCAGCACACAGTGAGCACTGCTAAAACTAAACCCCAAAAAGCTTGGCGGAATTGCAATTTTTGCAACTTGAGTAATACTTGCTTGGGAAATTTAGGAAATTATACAGAACCCAAACTATTCCCTAAACTCCTTGTTGACTACTCAGTGTAGTACTTGATTCAGTAGTACTATATTCATGTGCACTGAAGTACAGATACTGTATATAGTAGGCAATAATTTCCACCCTTGGCTATCACACTTGGCTATCACCGGACATGTCACCCATTGAGCATGTTTGGGATGCTCTGGAACGGCGTATACGACAGCGTGTTTCAGTTTCTGCCAATATTCTCCAACTTTGCACAGCTATTGAAAAGGAGTGGACCAACATTCCACAAGCCACAATCAACAACCTTTTCAACTCTATGCAACGGAGATGTGTTGCACTGCGTGAGGCAAATGGTGGCCACACCAGATACTGACTGGTTTTTGACCCCCCCCCCCAGTGAAGCAAAACTGTGCACATTTCAGAGTGGTCTTTTATTGTGGGCAGTCTAAGGCACACCTGTGCAATATTCATGTTGTCTAATCAGCACCTTGATATGCCACACCTGTGAGGTGGGATGGATTATCTCGGCAAAGAAGAAGTACTCACTAACACAGATTTAGACTGATTTGTGAACAATATTTGAGAGTAATGGGTCTTTTGTGTATGTAGAAAATGTTTCAGATCTTTGAGTTCAGCTCATGCAAAATGAGAGCAAAACCGAAAGTGTTGCGTTTATATTTTTGCTCAGTGTAGATGTATTAGCAAACATAACATGGCCATACTCCACATTGTCTACCAGAAATACATGTATGTGACCTACAGTAGGTATTTCTAGCTTAAAAATATCATAGATGTTCTCATGAGCTTTCTCAGCTACAGAAAATTAAAGGTGCTGATCTAGTTTTGCAAGTAACATTTGGGTGTTGTCTAGTTCCCACGGACTCATGGACATTAATGCCAAGACAATAATCTCAAGCCGTTCAGCCTAGCTTTAATTACAGACTTTTGAATATTAAAGTATGTACCAGCTTATAAAGACTAGTTAGGTGTCCAGAATCTTGTAGAAAAACCCATCAGCACACCTGTATTTTGTCATAGAGTTTTCCTTAAGTGTTACTGTACACTTAAGGTTATAATTTAGATCCCACCTTAGAAAAGTAAAATAAATAAATGAGAAATGGACATAGAAATCTTTTATGGATTGGAGCAGGACAGAATCACCATGATTTTATCATGCATAGCTAGAAAGAGGACAATGGAATAAATAAAATGGAATATAATCAAGTTGGATGGTTTCAGGATTATAAAAGGAAGCAAAGAACACTTAATGGTTAAAATATTGGCAACTAATTTCCACAAGGCTAGCCAAGCAAAATATGGATTGACATAGTTTAACCCTTTCATAATTGAAGTACCTTAAGAACTTTTAACAGTTAAAAAAAGAGGTTGGTCTATCTGGGTCATTGAAGGCATTTCACTAGGATATGCCATCAAAGTCAGATAGGTACAGGTTCCACCTGTGGGGACTGCTCTTATCTCCTGAAAAGGCCCCCTGAAGTGAAGGGAGAGCAGATGTGCATGCATTGCCACCCTCCGTTCACTGCTATGGGAGTGTTGGCTCGACTATTTCCAGAAGTCCCATACCGGGGAATGGATAGGTTGGCCATGTATGTGCAGTGCGATCTCCATTCACCACTAGATAGCTGGACTCACTTCCTTGGTTATTTTTAGTATTTCCTGCAGTGAAGGCAGAGCACTCCGAGCATCCTTCACTTCAGGGTCCCCATTCTGGAGATAGGCCTGGCAAACAACGATGGAGGGAGTCCAATCCCAATGTATATTTTGCCTCAGCTTTGTCTAGGAGAATAAATCCATTCAATTGAAGGCAAACATTTAAAAAAGAGCAGAAACAATAGAATTGGCTGAACAACATATGTGTATAATTGAATTAAGCTAAGAAACACCTCTGATAACTCCCCCGGCATGCTAGGCGAAGTGATCAAAGGATAATGTCCACTATAGGATCTATCAATACATTGGTAATATACTTCATGGTGCCTCAAAAAGACAGATCCAAAATAAACTAATAATAGATAAAGTGGCATGCAAAAGTTTGGGCACCCCTGGTCAAAATTACTGTTAATGTGAACAGTTAAAGCAAGCTGAAGATGAAATGATCTCCAAAAGGCATAAAGTTAAAGATGACACATTCCCTTTGTATTTGAAGCAAAAATGTATTAATTTTTTAATTTTTTTTTACATTTTCAAAATAACAAAAAAGGAAAAGGGCCTGAAGCAAAATTTTGGTCACCCTGCATGGTTTAGTGCCTAGTAGCACCCCATTTGGCAAGAATCACAGTTTGTAAATGCTTTTTCTAGCCAGCAAAGATTCTTTCAATTCTTGTTTGAGGGATTATTACTGTCACAAAGACCGTGATCGCCGAACAGTGTGCTGTCTTCCTGGCACTAGAGTTCGACACATCGCGGATAGGGTTGACAGATTACTTGGAGGGGCTGGAGAAGATCCAGCGGTCATGGCCCATATCGGAACCAATGACAAAGTTAGGGGTAGGTGGAGAGTCCTTAAAAATGATTTCAGGGATTTAGGTCAAAAGCTTAGGTTCAAGGACCTCAAAGGTAGTATTTTCTGAAATACTACCTGTACCACGGGCCACACAAGAAAGGCAGCGGGATTAGGGAGATTAACAAGTGGCTCAAGAACTGGTGTAGGAAGGAGGGGTTTGGGTTCCTGGAGAACTGGGCCGACTTCTCTATCGGCTACAGGCTCTATCGTAGGGACGGGCTGCACCTCAATGGGTAAGGGGCAGCTGTGTTGGGGAAGAAGATGGCTAGAAGGTTGGAGGAGTGTTTAAACTAGGGACTGGGGGGGGATTACATTATAGGAGGGGAAGATAGTGCAGATAGAGACCGGGGGCAAGATAGTGGGACTGGGGGAGGAATGGAAGGAGGGACTAGAACAGTTCAGAAGGAAAGGTGTAGGGTAAAAAATATACATAAACCTCTCAAATGTATGTATACTAATGCCAGAAGCCTGACAAATAAAACTGGGGAACTGGAATTAGCGATGTGTGAGGAGGACTATGACATAGTGGGAATAACTGAGACATGGCTGGATGATAGCTATGACTGGGCAGTTAATGTACAAGGTTACAGTCTGTTTAGAAAAGATCGTCAAAACCGGAGAGGGGGAGGGGTCTGCCTTTATGTAAAGTCCTGTTTAAAGCCCACACTCGGGGAATATATAAGTGAGGGACATGAACATGTGGAGTCACTGTGGGTAGAGATACATGGAGCTAAAAACAATAATAATTTTTAACGTCTACGTCCGATGTAGAGGGGATAAGAGTAGGCGCAGTGGAAATAAAGCATGCACTATTCGCGGATGACCTTTTGATCTTCCTTGAAAACCCACATAGGGACCTAAAGCCACTCTTACAACACTTACAAACCTTTGGTAAATGGTCAGGATATAAGATTAACATGGATAAGAGCGAGCTCCTACTTCTTAAAAATAAGCAGCACTATACCTCGATGTTGGCACAGACCGTACCAGTTAAGGTCTCCTTCACAAGCCTAAAATATCTGGGAATTAATATAGGACAAACCCCTGAGTCAATATATAGCCTAAACTATCCACCGCTGATCAAAAAGCTTATAAAAGAGATTGACAATTGGATTAACTTGCCGCTGTCTCTAATGGGCCGTAGCCATCTGCTAAAGATGATCAGCTTTGCCAGATTGTTGTATCCAATGCAAACAATACCGCTGTTGATCAAACACTCGGCTGTACAGACAATAGAAGCTGCTTTTCGATACTTTGTATGGAGGGGTAAAAAACCAAGAATAGCACTCCGCAAACTTCAACTCCCGAGAGATGAGGGTGGCTTGAACTTTCCGGATCTGCGTAAATATAATCTGGTGAGCCTTTTTCGACACTGCATTGATTGGGTGTCCAATTCCAATCACTATTCCAACCTAATCATAGAAACACAATTGGCGCGCCCATGGTCGCTAACAGCTTTATTACATACCAAATTCGCCCAGATACCCACTCAGTTGAAAAATTGTGTCTTATTGAAGGACACGATTGCCACATGGAAAGCGATTCATAAGGAATATGGCCTCCCTTTCTCTCTGTCAAAACATATGCCACATTGGCATCATCCAGAATTTCTCCCTGGGATGAACAATCCACAATTTGCATTATGGAAGTCTAAAGGGATTAATATGGTTGGGGACATGTGGAATAAAACAGAAAATAGATATCTTAAATTCCCGGAGCTTTGCTCTACATTTGGTCTCACCTCCAAACTGGCGTATCATCAAGTAACCGGTTTCCTTAATAGCCGAGTTCGTGATCTCTCCAGGGAATTGCCCTCAAACCAATTCGACACTATGTGCAACACACGAGATGTTGACCTGTCACTTTCAGAGATTACTCGTCTGTTGAGAGATAACACGCTAAAGGCCTCATCTAGTAAAATAGGAAGGTCCTGGGAGAAGTCGCTTGGAGTCCCTAACATGCAGGAGGGAATACTTAAAGGGTGGATGGCTGTGAGACAAGCAGTGCCAAATGAGGTATGGAGAGAGACTCAATACAAGGTCATACATAAAGCCATATATGGCTTCTATGACTCACGTAATGTTACACGCAGTGATCACCTAAGTAGATGCCCAAAATGTGACGAATCCAAAGCAGATTTATACCACAGCCTGTAGACCTGCCCAAAAGTTGGGGCGTTTTGGGAGTCCTTCATGCAGTGGCACAGTAGTGCAATGAAGAAGGATTCCCCTTTATCACGTGAGACAATCTTGTTTCACTATAAACCTGACAATTGTTGCTTGTCACAAGCCACACATGTTAGTATCTTGGCAGCCAAACGCTGTCTCCTACGACATTGGCTTCAGCCAAGCATCCCGAAATTAAGAGAGGTCCTGGATCAGGTGAAGGGATGCGCTAGAATGGAATTTTTGGCAGCTGAATATAGGAAGGAAAAACTTCCTGGTACTTGAGGGAACAGCTTAAGGGCACGCTAGGCAGCCTGGGAGATGGTGACGTGCATATCTGACTTACAGACCGTATAGGGATAGGAGAGGAGAGTCGGAATATGGGAATGCGGACATGTGCAAATATGTTATTTTGTTATGTATTTTTATGTTCAATTGCTCTTTATTTTTTATTATGATGCCTTATTTCACACTCTTACATATCAATGTACAGGCGCAGCTATCTTTGATATTGTGAACCATTTGTGAAAACGTATATCAAATGTGCCTATGTCAACAATATAAGAAACAATAAAAATTGTGTCTTAAAAAATAAATAAAAATAATAATAAATTACTAATAGGAGTTTACTATAAACCACCTAATATACCAGAGTCCACAGAAAATCTACTACTAAATGAGATAGACAAGGCGGCAAAACATAATGAGGTGGTTATTATGGGGGACTTCAACTACCCAGATATAGACTGGGAAACTGAAACTTGTATATCTCATAAAGGAAACAGGTTCTTGGAAATAACCAAAGACAATTACCTCTCCCAACTGGTTCAGGACCCGACTAGAGGGACCGCCATACTGGACTTAGTATTAACCAATAGGTCTGACAGAACAACAGACGTGCAGGTTGGGGGACACCTGGAAAATAGTGACCATAAAGTAATAACCTTCCAATTATCATTCAAAAGAGCCTTTCTACAGGGAGGAAAAAAAATACCAAACTTCAAAAAAGCTAAATTTAGCCAACTAATAGAGGCCATAGGTCTAACTAACTGGGACAAAGTCCTCAAAAATAAAAATACAGCCACAAAATGGGATATCTTTAAAAGCATCCTAAAATCTAATTGTGAGCGGTATGGGAATAAAAGGTTAATGAACAAAAAGAAACCAATGTGGATAAACAGAACTGTAAAGAAAGTAATAAATGACAAAAAGAAAGCATATAAACATGTAAAAAACAAATAAAAGCGGTAAAACTAGAGACCGAGAGATTAATTGCCAAAGAGAGTAAAACTAACCCTAAAATGTTCTTCAATTATATAAATGTTAAAAAGTATAAATCTGAAGGTGTCGGCCCTTTAAAGAGTAATGAGGGGGGAGTCGCAGAGAGCGACAAGAAGAAAGCAAAGCTGTTAAATTTTTTTTTCTCTAATGTATTCACTGAGGAAAATAAACTGTCAGATGAAATGCTGAATCTAAAAATTAATTCCCCATTAAAAGTGTCCTGTCTGACCCAGGAAGAAGTACAACAGCGACTTAAAAAGATTAAAATAGACAAATCACCAGGACCAGATGGCATACACCCCCGTATCCTAAGGGAATTAAGTAATGTCATAGACAGACCCTTATTTCTGATATTTACAGACTCTATACTGACAGGGAATGTTCCACAGGATTGGCGCATAGCAAATGTGGTGCCAATATTCAAAAAGGGTCCAAAAACAGAGCCTGGAAACTATAGGCCAGTAAGTTTAACATCTGTTGTGGGTAAACTGTTTGAAGGTTTTCTGAGAGATGCTGTCTTAGAGCATCTCAACGGAAATAAGCAAATAACGCTATATCAGCATGGCTTCATGAGGGATCGGTCATGCCAAACTAATTTAATCAGTTTCTATGAGGAGGTAAGTTCTAGACTTGACAGCGGCGAATCAATGGATGTCGTATATCTGGACTTCTCCAAAGCATTTGACACTGTACCACATAAAAGGTTAGTATATAAAATGAGAATGCTCGGACTGGGAGAAAACGTCTGTATGTGGGTAAGTAACTTGCTGAGGGATAGAAAACAGAGGGTGGTTATTAGTGGTACACACTCAGATTGGGTTACTGTCACTAGTGGAGTACCTCAGGGGTCAGTATTGGGCCCTATTCTCTTCAATATATTTATTAATGATCTTTTGTAGACAGCTTGCATAGTAAAATATAAATTTTCGCAGATGATGGCTTGGGAAGATAAGTGGCAGATGAGGTTTAACACTGACAAATGTAAAGTTATGCACATGGGAAGGAATAATAGAAGTCACCCGTACATACTAAATGGTAAAACACTCAGTAACACTGACATGGAAAAGGATCTAGGAATTTTAATAAACAGCAAACTAAGCAGTAAAAACCAGTGTCAGGCAGCTGCTGCCAAGGCCAATAAGATAATGGGTTGCATCAAAAGGGGCATAGATGAGAACATAGTCCTACCACTTTACAAATCATTAGTCAGACCACACATGGAGTACTGTGTACAGTTCTGGGCTCCTGTGAACAAGGCAGACATAGCAGAGCTGGAGAGGGTCCAGAGGAGGGCAACTAAAGTAATAACTGGAATGGTACTACAGTACCCTGAAAGATTATCAAAATTAGGTTATTCACTTTAGAAAAAAGACGACTGAGGGGAGATCTAATTACTATGTATAAATATATCAGGGGTCAGTACAGAGATCTCTCCACTCATCTATTTATCCCCAGGACTGTAACTGTGACGAGGGGACATACTTTGCGTCTGGAGGAAAGAAGGTTTGTACACAAACATAGAAAAGGATTCTTTACAATAAGAGCAGTGAGACTCTGGAACTCTCTGCCTGAGGAGGTGGTGATGGTGAGTACAATAAAGGAATTCAAGAGGGGCCTGGATTTATTTCTGGAGCGTAATAATATTACAGGCTATAGCTACTAGAGAGGGGTCGTTGATCCAGGGAGTTATTCCGATTGCCTGATTGGAGTCGGGAAGGAATTTTTTATTCCCCTAAAGTGAGGAAAATTGGTTTCTACCTCACAGGGTTTTTTTTTTTACCTTCCTCTGGATCAACTTGCAGGATGACAGGCCGAACTGGATGGATGATGTCTTTTTTCGGCCTTATGTACTGTTACTATGTTACTATGTATTATCCATTGTTCCTTACAAAAGTCCAGTTTTATGAGATTTCTGGGCTGTCTTGCATGCACTGCTCTTTTGAGGTATATCCACAGATTTTTAATGATGTTCAGATCAAAGGACTATGAGAGCCATGGCAAAACCTTCAGCTTGCGCCTTATGAGGTAGTCTATTGTGGATTTTGAGGTGTGTTTAGGATCATTAGCCCTGGAAATATGACATTGTTCCACTGGGCATGTTGGGAACTTCTTGTGTAGCTGCCCAGTGGTGTCTTTGAGGAGGAGTCAGATCATTTGCATAAAAGGCAGACAAGTCCATCTACACTAGTAATTTTAGTTTTTTATCAATTAATTGTATTTAGATATTTCATTATTTTTAATTGCTATTTTTCTTCTCCACCTCTAGCTGTAGTTTCTAGAGGCTTAGAATATTTTTTGGGGGATTTTAACTTGCCTAAACTTTACTTTTAAAGAGAACATTATTGGAAATTTCTTCTGAAGCAGTCTGTTTCATCCTTTTCTCCAAACTCTATCTAGCCTTGGGATGGCCAACTTGCGGCTCTCCAGCTGTTGCAAAAATACAACTACCACCATGCCCTGCTGTAGTCTGATAGCTGTGGACAGTCTGGTAATTGTAGTTTTGCAACAGCTGGAGAGTTGCTGGTTGGCCATCCCTGCTCTAGCCCTTTGGGGTATATGAGAGAGCCACCAAGAAAACAGAAGCCATCTAGAAAAATATGAAGGACTTTTTCTTTTATCATTTATTGTTTGTGCAATATGGATATAGGTGATGATTTAGGAAGAGAAGTATATCACAGTGAGGCTACCATTTTTTTATTATTATAATTGTATGAATTATTGTATGTATGGATATGAGTTCCTTGTTATTAAAACATCAAATATGTGGAACCAAAGATATCTGCTGTTCAATATTACCAGTCAAAGCAATGACCGAATATCTCAGCGTCTTTCTCAGCATATCAAAGATGACATTAGAAAGTTCCATACAAACATTCTGGTCAACAGGGAACTACTCGATAGCATGATATCATCCCAATGGAGGTGGATGATGTAATAACTGCCTAGTCATATCGTTGACAGTAGAGCAAAGTTCAGAATCAAAACTACATAATCGGTATAAAACAATGATAAGTGTAAGTTGCCAAGGCCCTTAAGGATGGTGGTTAATATAGCGGCACTATATAAGTGTGTGTACCATACAAATTCATACGGAACACCCAGAAATTACATGTTTGTTTAAAAAATGCATGTTTTAACGTGATTGCTAAAGATCTTTGCGTGAAGAATTGCTGTCAGCAGTTGGGAAATGATTCAGTACAGCAAGAACACTCAGTTGCCATTACATTTTCCTACTGTATCTGAAAAGCAAGAGACCATACCCTTTGCAGTACGTCATAAAGTATAGTAGGAAACATGCATTAATCAGCTACTCTTGTAATTCATTGCAGCTATTTTGTATATTTTTATATCTTTCTATCTATCTAATCTATCATTGTGTTTTACTACTTTTAAAAAATAAAAACTTTTGAAAAAATTGGCTTTATGTCGCTATATTTTGAGACATAGTTTTTTTTTTTGTTTTTTTTTTGCCGATGGAGATGTATGAGGGCTTGTTTTTTACAAGGTTTCGCAGCCATATGCAACAAAAATGAATGTGATGAGAACATAGCATAATAAGGATTCACACTGTTCATAGGTGCTAAAGATTGTTTGCTTCAAAAACATCTACGGCTCCTATACAATCATGCATAGAACGGCTTCACAATACTGTTACACAGACGCAGTAGTTCAAATAAATGTTTTAGTGCAACTCAACCATATAAGTAGAAGATTAAGTGAGATTATCTAAAAAGTACTATAGAAACAAAAATAGCTCCGCTGTAACTGTTTTTAGCAGCTGTCACTTTTTTACCTTCCTGACACTAGTTGTTTGTTCATTTACTTCCATAGTAAATATGCGTGCGAATAATTTTAGCAGGGTCTTTCTTTTTAGATTGACGGTCATGACTGTGTTAATGCTTTGTGATCCACAACAATTTCAAATTACGTTTTTTTGCTTTTCTTTACATGAAAACACTTACAACACAACGTGAACTTCAGTAGTGTTGACAGTTGGTAAAAATAATGTAATAACACAGATTTCTGCTCAGAAAACATCAAGCAAGATGAAATTTGACATTAACGCTCCTTTCACAAGAGCGAGTTTTCTGCGCGGGTGCAATGTGTGACGTGAACGCATAACACCGGCACTGAATCCTGACCCATTCAATTCAATGGGTCTGTGCACATGAGCTTTTTTTTCATGCATCATTTCTGTGTTGTGTGAGAATCACAGTATTTTCTATATTCTGCATTATCTGTAAAGAATAAATCAAGGCAACTGGACTTACTGTGGATTTCTTGAAAACGTTTCACTCGTTCTTCCAACGAGCTTTCTCAATTCTGAGTGACTGTACAAGAATTCTTGTACTGGGAATAAATATGTAACTGAATCAACATCTGGTAATTATAGCCAGCATGGGGTCAGAGGTCATTATACCCAGCATGGGGTCAAAGGTGTTGATACCATTATCCTAATTGGAGTCAGTAGGTGATAATGACCTCCCAGAAAAAGGTGTCAAGACAGCATTGTATGTGGCAGACAATAGATGTCTAACCCCATATATTCTGCATTATTCACGTAGCCCTGGCCCCATAGAAGTGAATGGGGCTTCAGTGAAAAAGGCATTGCATCCGGATGCAATGCGTTTTTCACTGATGGTTGCTAGGAGATGTTGTTCGAAAACCTTCTTTTTTTCTTACGCGTGTGAAAAAGGCATCAAAACTGATTGCACCGGCGCAGAAAAAAAAATAAAATACTGAACGCAATTACAGACAAAACTAACTGAACTTGCTTGAAAATGGTGTGAGTTTCACTCAATGCATCCTGACACAATCCGTATTGTTTGTGTGAAAGAGGCCTAAAATCTATAAGTGCTAGACTAAATGGTATAATTAGAGATGATTACATGTATGCACAGTCCAACCGAGCCTGAATGTGTAGCGGGGAGTCAGGAGAAGCTAGCCTAAGCTTTAGCTGATCAAAGCAGTGATGAATGGAAGGCAAATGGTTGACAATAACTTTCACCATTTTTTGATATACAGTGGGATGCGAAAGTTTGGGCAACCTTGTTAATCGTCATGATTTTCCTGTATAAATCGTTGGTTGTTACGATAAAAAATGTCAGTTAAATATATCATATAGGAGACAAACACTGTGATATTTGAGAAGTGAAATGAAGTTTATTGGATTTACAGAAAGTGTGCTATAATTGTTTAAACAAAATTAGGCAGGTGCATAAATTTGGGCACCACAAAAAAGAAATGAAATCAATATTTAGTAGATCCTCCTTTTGCAGAAATTACAGCCTCTAAACGCTTCCTGTAGGTTCCAATGAGAGTCTGGATTCTGGTTGAAGGTATTTTGGACCATTCCTCTTTACAAAACATCTTTAGTTCATTCAGGTTTGATGGCTTCCGAGCATGGACAGCTCTCTTTAAGTCACACCACAGATTTTCAATTATATTCAGGTCTGGGGACTGAGATGGCCATTTCAGAACGTTGTACTTGTTCCCCTGCATAAATGCCTTAGTGGATTTTGAGCAGTGTTTAGGGTCGTTGTCTTGTTGAAAGATCCAGCCCTGGCACAGCTTCAGCTTTGTCACTGATTCCTGGACATTGGTCTCCAGAATCTGCTGATACTGAGTGGAATCCATGCGTCCCTCAACTTTGACAAGATTCCCAGTCCCTGCACTGGCCACACAGCCCCACAGCATGATGGAACCACCACCATATTTTACTGTAGGTAGCAGGTGTTTTTCTTGGAATGCTGTGTTCTTTTTCCTCCATTCATAATGCCCCTTGTTATGGCCAAATAACTCAATTTTAGTTTCATCAGTCCACAGCACCTTATTCCAAAATGAAGCTGGCTTGTCCAAATGTGCTTTAGCCCACCTCAAGCGGCACTTTTTGTGCTGTGGGCGGAGAAAAGGCTTCCTCTGCATCACTCTCGCATACAGCATCTCCTTGTGTAAAGTGCGCCGAATGGTTGAACGATGCACAGTGACTCCATCTGCAGCAAGATGATGTTGTAGGTCTTTGGTGCTGGTCTGTGGGTTGACTCTGACTGTTCTCACCATTGGTCGCTTCTGTCTATCCGAGATTTTTCTTGGTCTGCCACTTCGAGCCTTAACTTGAACTGAGCCTGTGGTCTTCCATTTCCTCAATATGTTCCTAACTGTGGAAACAGACAGCTGAAATCTCTGAGACAGCTTTCTGTATCCTTCCCTTGGTGAACAATCTTTGTCTTCAGGTCATTTGAGAGTTGTTTTGAGACCCCCATGTTGCTACTCTTCAGAGAAAATTAAAAGAGGAGGGAAACTTACAATTGACCCCCTTAAATACTCTTTTTCATAATTGGATTCACCTGTGTATGTAGGTCAGGGGTCACTGAGCTTACCAAGCCAATTTGAGTTCCAATAATTAGTTCTAAAGGTTTTGGAATCAATAAAATGACAACAGTGCCCATATTTATGCACCTGCCTAATTTTGTTTAAACAATTATAGCACACTTTCTGTAAATCCAATAAACTTCATTTCACTTCTCAAATATCACTGTGTGTGTCTCCTATATGATATATTTAACTGCCATTTTTTATCTTAACAACCAACGATTTATACAGGAAAATCATGACGATTAACAAGGTTGCCCAAACTTTTGCATCCCACTGTATTAATTTCGCTACTCTGATCAGAATTATGTTTGGAGAGTACTTTATAGACCAGGGGTCAGCAACCTTTAGCACTCCAGCTGAACCTACAATTCCCAGCATTCTCCATTCATTTCTATGGGAGTTATGAGAACAGCAGAGCAAGTATCCATGTTGGGAGTTGTAGTTTCACAACACCTGGACTGCTGGAGGTTGCCTACCCCTGGTATACTGTAGACTGACATTGCTTACAATTGCGTAAGATTGAGCAGTATGGCCAACTTGAAGTAAAAAAATAATAATTTTACTAAGTTGTATTAATTGAAGGACTTTTCCTATGTAAAGAAGTACCGTAATGGAATATTACACCCACTGTTCTAAAGAGGAACAGAAGTTTAAGTTAGGGCTACATGGCAACTTTGGGCGAACAACAGATCACAGTATTGCAAAGATACATTGCAACATTGAATGTGGTCACGTCACAATCTGCAAGTTGCTGCAACCACAAATCACAAGCCCCTAGAAATCCAGGATGTAGCCCTAGTCTTTCTGCACAGCCCATAAATACGCTGTGTAGGAACATGTAAGGTTCAACCCATTAGGATGCCTTCACATACGGCAGATTTTGTCGCTGAAATTTTTCCGCAAATAAAGATCAGTTCCATTCCATTGTAACACCTATGTTACGCTGAGCGCTCCGGGTCCCCTGCTGGCCTCGGAGCGCTTACAGCGTATGCCCCCTGGCAGCACTCCAGCGTCTCGGCGTGTGCGTCCTCGCTCTCTAGGGCGCGCGTGCGCCGGGACTCTTAGATTCAAAGGACCAGTGCACCAGTGATTGGTGCCTGGTCCAAAGGGGTTATTAAGGGTTAAGGTTGTGAGAGGCAGTGCTGACTTAATTAGGCTGCACCTGTGCACTGCCCATTTATACCTTCTCCTCCCACAGCTTTCTGCCGGATCTTTGTGCCTTGTGCCTCAGAGAAAGCGTTCCCTACGATGTTAGTTTGCCTTACCTGTTGCCGTACCCGTTGCTACTGTCCACTCGCCTTTGAACCTTTGCCGCCTGCCCTGACCGCTGCTACGTCAGACTATGCTCTTACCTTCTCCCTGTGTACCACGCCTTATCAGCTGCCAGAGAGGTCGAGTTGTTACTAGGGGACACGACCTGGTAGTTACCGCCGCGGCAAATCCATCCCGCCTTGCGGCGGGCTCTGGTGAAGACCAGTAACTGCTTAGAACCGGTCCTCTAGTACAACCCGCGCCATCGCATCTCTGGTCCAGAGGATTCACTACCTGTCCTGCCGGTTCGTGACAGTAAGATCCGGCCATGAATCCCGCTGATGTTCCCCTGCCAAGCCTGGAGGACCTCACCACCATTGTGGCCCAGCATGGTCAACAGCTGGCCCAGTTGACCGCTATGTTGCAGCAGCTCCTGCCTTCTCTGCAACAGCCAGCTCCTGCATCTGCTCCTGCTGCATCACCTCCGCCTGCACTTACCACCGGTTCCAGAATACGTTTGTCCTTACCAGACAAATATGACAGAGATCCTAAGCAGTGCCGTGGGTTCTTGTCGCAGTGCTCTCTCCACCTCGAGCTTCTGTCCGACCAGTTTCCTTCTGAGCGAGCCAAGGTAGCCTTTATTCTCAGTTTACTGTCCGGGAAGGCCCTGGCCTGGGCTACACCACTATGGGACCGCGCAGATCCTGCCACCGCTTCCGTCCAGAGCTTCTGCCTAGAGTTCCGGAATGTTTTTGAGGAGCCTGCCCGGGTTACCTCCGCAGAGACTGCCTTACTAAATTTGACCCAAAGAGGTTCTTCCGTGGGTGACTATGCCATTCAGTTCCGCACCCTGGCCTCTGAGCTGAACTGGAACAATGAAGCCCTTTGCGCCACCTTCAAGAAAGGACTTAACAGTGAAGTAAAGGACGTTCTGGCTGCATGTGAGCTTCCTTCCACTCTTAGTGACCTCATCTTGCTGGCCACTAGGATAGACAAACGTTTCGCCGAAAGACAAGAGGAACTCCTCCTTGAAAAGGAAAAAGCCCGTCCTAGACGCTTTCCTCGTCTGGCTCCCGTTTTTCCGCATCCACCTCAACCCGCTACTGGGTTTTCCGCCGTGGAAGCCATGCAGGTGGATCGGTCACACTTGACTCCGCAAGAAGGAAGCCGCCGCAGAAACGAGAACCTGTGTCTGTACTGTGCCAGTACCGAGCACTTCCTTAGAGATTGTCCTCTCCGTCCACCGCGTTCGGGAAACGCTCGCACCTAGTAAGCGTGGGAGAGGCGTTGCTAGGTGTCGATTCTTCCTCTCCACGTCTCATCATACCTGTGCAGTTGATCATCTCTTCCAAGTCCTCTTTCTCCGCAGCCGCCTTCTTGGATTCCGGTTCAGCTGGCAACTTCATTCACGCCTCCTTGGTTGACAAGTACTGTATTCCAGTAATCCGTCTACCCAAGCCGTTTTTCATCTCTACTGTTAACGGTGAGAGACTCTCAGCCACCGTGCAGTTCCGTACCCAGCCTCTGCAGATGGACATCGGAATATTTCATACCAAGACTTTAGAGTTCTTTGTCCTTCCCTTCTGTTCCTCCGAACTCCTCCTGGGTCTGCCGTGGCTTCAACGTCATAGCCCTGTCCTGAATTGATCCACCGGTGAGATCCTGCGTTGGGGCTCCTCCTGTTCGGACCGCTGTCTCAAGCCTGCTCTGGTCAAACAGAACCCGCAAGTTTCTCCGCCTTCTGGGCTGCCCAAGCCATACCATTCCTTCACGGATGTCTTCTGCAAGAAACAAGCTGAGGTTCTTCCTCCTCACCGATCCTATGATTGCCCGATCGACCTGATACTCGGTTCTACTCCACCTCGGGGCAGAATTTATCCTCTCTCACCTCCTGAGACTCTTGCCATGTCCGACTATATACGTGAGAACCTACAGAGAGGATTCATAAGAAAATCTTCTTCTCCTGCTGGGGCCGGTTTTTTCTTTGTGACTAAAAAAGACGGCTCCCTCCGCCCCTGCATTGATTACAGAGGTCTTAATAAAATTACCATCAAGAACCGTTACCCTCTGCCTCTAATCTCTGAGCTATTTGATCGTCTCCGAGGGGCTAAGATCTTCACTAAATTGGACCTTCGAGGGGCCTATAATCTGATCCGTATCCGTGAGGGAGACTAATGGAAGACCGCCTTTAACACAAGGGATGGCCATTTCGAGTATTTGGTGATGCCCTTCGGCCTCTGCAACGCACCTGCTGTCTTCCAGGAATTCGTCAATGATATTTTCAGGGACTTACTTTACACCTGCGTGGTCGTATACCTGGATGATATCCTCATCTTTTCCTCCAATTTGGATCAACACTGGGTCCATGTGCAACAAGTTCTTACTCGTCTTAGGAGAAATCGCCTGTACGCTAAACTTGAAAAATGTCTTTTTGAACGGACCTCCCTGCCTTTCCTGGGATACATTATCTCAGCCCAAGGACTTCAAATGGACCCAGCCAAACTCTCGGCGGTTCTGGATTGGCCACGTCCCTCTGGTCTCCGAGCCATACAAAGATTTCTGGGCTTTGCGAATTACTACAGGCAATTCATCCCTCACTATTCCACTCTGGTAGCTCCTATCGTGGCCCTCACTAGAAAAGGAGCTAACCCCAAATCCTGGCCTTCGCAAGCCGAGGAAGCCTTCCAGTCCCTGAAATCCGCCTTTGCCTCTGCACCCGTTCTCTCTAGACCAGATTCCACCAAGCCCTTCTCTCTTGAAGTGGATGCCTCCTCGGTGGGAGCCGGAGCTGTCCTCACCCAGAAGTCTTCCCGGGGCAAGACTTCAACTTGTGGCTTCTTTTCTAAAACATTCTCTTCCGCAGAGAGAAATTACTCCATTGGGGACAGGGAACTGCTGGCTATTAAATTGGCACTGGAGGAATGGAGACATTTACTCGAGGGCGCCACACATCCTGTGTACATCTTCACGGACCACAAGAACCTTGCTTATCTCCAGTCTGCTCAGAGATTAAATCCCCGTCAGGCTCGTTGGTCTCTGTTCTTCGCCCGCTTTAACTTTGATATCCATTTCCGTCCGGCTTGTAAGAACATTAGGGCAGATGCTCTGTCTCGCTCCTCTGATGTGGTGGGCGACGAGTTAACACCTCGATATATTATCCCTCCAGAACGCCTTATTACAGTCGCTCCCGTGGACCTGCGCCTTCTTCCTCCTGGCAAATCCTACGTACCTCCACGTCAGCGGCTGCGAATTCTCAAGTGAGGCCACGCCTCCCCTTTTGCCGGTCATCCAGGGGTGCTAAAGTCTTTCCAACTAATCTCCCAAAGGTACTGGTGGTCTTCTCTGGAGAAAGATGTCTCGGACTTCGTCCAGGCCTGTACGATTTGCGCCCGGGATAAATCGCCTCGCCAGAAACCAGCGGGTCTCCTCTTGCCTCTACCTGTTCCTGAAGTTCCCTGGTCTCACATCGCCATGGACTTTATTACAGATCTTC
Organism: Bufo bufo; assembly: GCF_905171765.1. NCBI lineage: Eukaryota > Metazoa > Chordata > Amphibia > Anura > Bufonidae > Bufo > Bufo bufo. The sequence continues at coordinate 551,108,001 of NC_053390.1, read as the reverse complement.
CCTCCTCCCATGGCAAGTCCGTTATTTGGGTCGTGGTGGATCGCTTCTCCAAGATGGCTCACTTTGTACCCCTGCCCGGTCTACCCTCTGCACCCATGTTGGCCAAACAATTTTTCCAACACATCTTCCGTCTCCATGGCCTTCCCAAACATATTGTCTCGGATCGTGGGGTACAATTCGTCTCCAAATTCTGGAGGGCTCTATGTGCTCAGCTCGGGATCAAATTGGACTTTTCTTCTTCGTACCATCCTCAGTCTAACGGCCAAGTAGAATGGGTGAACCAGATTTTGGGTGACTATCTGCGTCACTTTGTATCCTCACGCCATGATGACTGGGTTGATCTACTTCCCTGGGCGGAGTTCTCCTACAACTACAAACAATCCTCTGCCTCTAACAAGTCTCCTTTTCTTGTAGTTTTTGGCCGTCATCCTCTTCCACCTCTGCCGCAGTCTCCCACTCCTTCTTCTGTACCTGCCGTTGACAGTCTTGTACAGGATTTTTCCTCCATCTGGCGAGAAACCCACGCTGCTCTCCTCAGGGCTTCCGCCCGTATGAAGGTTCAAGCTGACAAGAGACGCAGATCTCCACCGGAATTTCATCCGGGTGACAAGGTGTGGCTCTCCTCTAGGTACATACGATTTAGGGTCCCAAGTTACAAGTTGGGGCCTCGTTTCTTGGGACCCTATAAAATCAAGAGTCGTATCAATCAAGTTTCTTATCAGCTCCATCTTCCTCCCTCCCTCCGAATCCATAACTCCTTCCATGTCTCCCTTCTTAAACCTGTTGTCTTTAACCGTTTTTCTCCCAAGCTTGTTTCTCCCACCCCTGTCGCCGGTACCTCCGATATATTCTCTGTCAAGGAGATCTTGGCGACCAAGATCTCCCAGGGGAAAAGATTTTTTTTGGTCGACTGGGAGGGCTGCGGTCCTGAGGAGAGGTCATGGGAGCCGGAGGAGAACATCCTGGACCGCAGTCTCATCCGCAAGTTCTTCGGTACCAAAAAGGGAGGGAGACCAAAGGGGGAGGGTACTGTTACGCTGAGCGCTCCGGGTCCCCTGCTGGCCTCGGAGCGCTCACAGCGTATGCCCCCTGGCAGCACTCCAGCGTCTCGGCGTGTGCGTCCTCGCTCTCTAGGACGCGCTTGCGCCGGGACTCTTAGATTCAAAGGACCAGTGCACCAATGATTGGTGCCTGGTCCAAAGGGGTTATTAAGGGTTAAGGTTGTGAGAGGCAGTGCTGACTTAATTAGGCTGCACCTGTGCACTGCCCATTTATACCTTCTCCTCCCACAGCTTTCTGCCGGATCTTTGTGCCTTGTGCCTCAGAGAAAGCGTTCCCTACGATGTTAGTTTGCCTTACCTGTTGCCGTACCCGTTGCTACCGTCCACTCGCCTTTGAACCTTTGCCGCCTGCCCTGACCGCTGCTACGTCAGACTATGCTCTTACCTTCTCCCTGTGTACCACGCCTTATCAGCTGCCAGAGAGGTCGAGTTGTTACTAGGGGACAAGACCTGGTAGTTACCGCCGCGGCAAATCCATCCCGCCTTGCGGCAGGCTCTGGTGAAGACCAGTAACTGCTTAGAACCGGTCCTCTAGTACAACCCGCGCCATCGCCTCTCTGGTCCAGAGGATTCACTACCTGTCCTGCCGGTTCGTGACAACCTACACTTTATCCAACGAGTGAATGTTGGACCGTAAGTAGGGCATATTATGATTTGCGGTACTTCCAGTAGAAGACCAGATACTGGAATGACTGGACTCTGTTCCTATTCCTCAGGGAGATATACTCATTGTTCAAACTATCTAAAAAAGCATTAGAAAGATGATCCTCTACTTCTCCGCATTGATGGAAATTCATCCAGAGGTCATCTAGAGCCCATGCTGTTTTTGTTTTTGAGTATTAATTCTGGATATATTTCCAGATGATTGTGAGATTTTAAAATTCTTTTTTGTGAAGACAGGACAATCAAGAAATGATAATTCGTACAAGATCTATAACAGGAGAAGAATACACTTCTAAGTAATGAACAAGTTTAATTAGTACCACTAAGTTTGGGTGCAAAATAACATGTCTCTCCAGCATGGCTCAAATAACAATAATTCCACAGTGTAATTTGATGCTCCTGAGCCCCAGTGAACCCTGTAGAAGGGTCCCGACCAACGATTGGTCATTGATAGTACTGGTATCTTCCCTATGTGTCGGAGGGGCACCTAAAGCACCAGGGCCTGTGAACAGCCGCTGCCTCTATAACCTCTATAGTTACCTTTATAGTTACACCCAATGTTTTAATGCCCCCACAGATTTGCTCTGTTCGTGCAGGTAGGAAAGGACAATATATTTTTGCCTAAACTGTTTGTGTGGCTGCAGGGGACGGAGTGCTTATAACAGCTATTTCTTAGGCTACAATTGAAACAAGGCAAGTAACATAACCGAATAAGAACTATACAAATCTGGCATCTTTATAATCATACTGATCCACAGAATAAAGTTAACATAGTATTTATTCCACACAGTAAACACTGTAAAAAAAAATCCCCAAAAAGAATGTTGAAATTGCTTTTTATCCCATCAAAACATGTATAAAAGTTATTTAATACATTATATGTACCTCAAACTAGTTCCTATAAACTATAAATTCGTCTCACAAAGTTCATAGTGTCATACTACTACATTAAAGAGAAAATATAAAAGTTATTACGACTGAAACACAGAAGGAGAAAAATCTTACTGATCCTTACTGGAAAGGATTTTCTGAGAGTATCTGATTGGTGGGGGTCCAACACCTGGGACCCCTGCCGATTAGATGTTTGAGAAGGCAGTGGTGCTCCTGTGAGTGCCCCAGCCTTCGCCGTGCTCACCAAGCACAGCGTCATACAATGTATAGTGACTGTGCTTGGTATTGTAGCTCAGGCCCATTCACTTCTATGGGGCTAAGCTGCACCTAGACCTAGGCCATGTGACTGATGAACGTGTGGTCACTGGCCTAGGGAAAGCCGCAAAAAGTCTGTGGTGCTACTGCAAGCATCGTGGACTTCTCAAACAGCTGATCGGTGCGGTTCCAGGTTGTTGTCCTGAGGATAGGTCATCAGTTTTAAAGTCTCAGAAAACCCTTTTAAGGCTAAAATTTGTTACATTACAATGGGTTGAAATGTATTTAAGTCACCTTAGTTGTGTGCCAATTATATTTATCTGAGACATAAATTCAAAATCTACGATAAAAAGTGACATTCTGAGGAGGGTTTTTCCAATTTTAATGTGATGCCCGGTGGTTAAGGAACTTGCTGAACATTATGGTTCTTTCAAGATTCCCTCCAAATTGCGTTGGATATACAGTCTAACGCAAACAGGGTTCTACATTGATAATAAAATTCTCATGTGTATTATAGATATTTTGACAATGTGAAAAGCATAGCAACAACTGTCTAAGTAAAACACAATAAACACTGTCAGCGGTGGCCATTGGTATCCGCTACCTTCAACGCATTGCAGACAGACTTTCCAAAATAGTCTATTCCATGTGATTCAGCCCAGCATAAAATTAGCCTGCAACATTGTAATATGTAATCCTTTTTCAAACCACAATAATTAAAACAGCTGAATATAATGACATTCTTTTAAATTAGTGTGACACTTTGACGTCACACATAGTGGAGGGTCCAGTTCACCTGAATGACAATATCCACAAAAGGAAGGGCAAAACTTGAGGATGTGCATTTATTAGGTGCAGTGAGGTGCATCAAACACCTATAGAGACTTCATGATCGACTCAAGCAGTCCTCAAACTGATTACTAAAAATGGCCATTTAATTTTAGAAAAATCAGTTTTTAAGACAAAAAGTGTAACGACCTAAAACAGTAATTTATCTCCTTACTAACAGGGGTTATGCCATGACTGACATGAAAAAATGAAAATCAGACATCATATAGTACATGACAATATCTTTCTAACAAAGCTAGAACCAGCCCTGCACCTCACATATATACAAAAATCTCTCCAGTCATTTCTTCGATTGCTCTGTTAGATTTTCTCCAGTCTGGATGCTCAGGGGGTGCGTACCTTCTGCTGCAGCTCTCCCCCTGTAACGGTCACAGCTTCTAACATTAGATATGCCAAGCATCAATTGAAGTATAAAACTGAGCATGTGCGATCACCTCAGTTGATGGACATGCACATTATTTTACAGATTAAACACCAGGGGGTGCCAGTATAATGAAGTTAAGAGAATATCTGACAACTGGAACATTTTTGTACCAGAAAGTAAATTACAAAAGTGACTAGTTTTTCATGCTGAATTATGTTTAAATAATTTTATTCAAGTTTGGCATAATAAAAATAATACATACATTAATATATGAAAGTTGTTACTTCACAACCTTTCTGTTTGGTATAATATCGACAGTAAAAGTCACATATCATTTAAGCAAAATACTGTAAGATTCCTGCAATAATACGTCAACCCTCTGACTCTAGTCTTTTTTTCAAAAGGAAAAGAAAAAGGGGGGAAATGGGAAAAAAAAGAGAAGTGTAACGCTAGATAGGGACAAATATGGACAGTGAGCTCTGACAAGGAACCCAGTCCACATTCCCTAACTACTTGCAGTTCAATCCCTAGTTAGTAAGACCGCAACTGGTCGACCCTATGCTACTAAGGTGCTGAAACAGACAAACACATAAGAGACAAAAACAACACAAAGGGATAGTTGTACAAAAATGGATGGACAAGTTAGATATCCTCCAGTGACCCCAGACTGACACCAATCACGTCACAGTTCAAAGCGCTGCCGCGGCGGTACAGCATTTGAGCCTCTTGGCCGCTTAAAGGGGTGGACCAGGTGGACAACATAGTACAAAAACTAGAGACAGAGAGTAGTCAAAAGACAAGCTGAGATAAAATACCAGACCGGATGTACAGTACAAATCATGTGAGACAGAGAGTGGTCAAAAGAGAAGACAAGGTCAAAAGCACAAACACATCCAAATGAATCCAAGAACTAGGAACCTAGCTAATGAGCCCAAACAAGACTGTGACTGGCACTGGTATGCCCCCTGGCCATAATCAACGTCTGTCTCCTAGTTAGAGCACCTCCTCACCTATTTAATACAGAGTTTTCTGCAGGCTGCAGCACAGCTGCTGATGCTCAGTTTCTCTCTGCTGTTCTGGTCCATTGGCTGGCTGGTCCTACTAGCACTCCAGCAGCTACGGGAGGCCGGTGGTTGCTGAGGCCAGGGTGAGATGTTGGCTCTCCTATCTTCTCACTGTCACTGCTCTTGCTGTGACAGTGAGGGACTGTTCACTGCAGGAAAAGCAGGAAGAAGTTGGGATGTGACCAGACAGTGGCACTGTGGGCAGCTTTTAGATATCCTCCAGTGACCCCATAATTATTTTTATTTAAGTAATGCAATTTGCTATCCAGGCAGCCCAAAATAGCTGCAGGAGCACCCCCCGGCCCAACCTGCCCCTGTATGTTTAAGAGAGGACTGTAAAACTAGACTCCACTTTTGTAGTCTAGAGTGGATAGGAACCGCTGAAATAACTATTGGCTTGGAGAGAGGGAAAAAAGGTAAAATGAATAGAAGGGTATTTCGATTTAAGATCCTCAAAAGACAAACTCTTATGCATGGAGTTACAGTATTTGCCAAATGGCTGACCATTGTTATTTCTCCTTTGTGGCAATCATAAAATTCACAGAAAAAACAAAGATAAAAACATCCTGCACGATATGATATATAAATGTGTGGATGTCCCTGGCCATATTATTGAAGAAAATCACAGAAATAAGGTAATAATGCACTTAATAAAGTAGATGCAAGCATTATATATGGACAAAGTCCTCACTCTGATATGATAAAATCTGAGACACTTAGCCAATATATTTTGATCAAAACACATCTTTGCCCGCCTACCAAGCTCCAAGATGGTCTCAGGTCAGGCGGGTCCTACGCTAAACCTACCTAAGCCATTTGGCTTCTATGTTTAGGAGCGCAGACCTCGCACATATGGTGTGCTGCTCCTAGTCACCTCCATGTGTATCAAGCAACCAATGGGAGGAGGAGCAAGCACACCTATATGTACCACCTAATCAAGGCGGTCTATGAGATAGGAAGGGCAAAAGTGCAAAGGAATGCTATTCCCAAGATAAAATAGGAGCGCATTCACACTTGAAGGTGCCACTCCCTCAAACATATACTACATAAACAAAAAAATCACTGAAAAAAATAAATAAAAACATCCTGCACGGTATGATATATAAACGTGCGGATGTCCTTGGCCATATTATTGAAGAAAATCACAGAAATAAGGTAATAATGCATTTAATAATCACTCTGATATGATAAAATCTGAGACACTTAGCCAATATATTTTGATCAAAACACATCTGTGCCCACCTACAAAGCGCCAAGGTGCTCTTTTGTCAGGTGGGTCCTATGCTAAACCTACCTTAGCCATTGGGTTTCTATGTTCAGGAGCGCAGACCTCGCACATATGGTGTGCTGCTCCTAGTCACCTATGTGCGAGGTCTGCGCTCCTGAACATAGAAGCCCAAAGGCTTAGGTAGGTTTAGTGTAGGACCCGCCTGACCTGAGACCACCTTGGCGCTTGGTAGGCGGGCACAGATGTGTTTTGTTCAAAGTGTCTCAGATTTTATCATATCAGTGTGAGGACTTTGTCCATATATAATGCTTGCATCTATTTTATTAAGTGCATTATTACCTTATTACCTTATTTATGTGACTTTTTTCATGAATATGGCCAGGAACATACGCACATTTATAGATCATACCGTACAGGATGTTTTTATCTTAGTTTTTTTCTGTGATTTTTTTGTTTATGTAGTATATGCTTGAGGCAGTGTCACCTTCAAGTGTGAATGCGCTCCTATTTTATCTTGGGAGTAGCATTCCTTTGCACTTTTGCCCTTCCTATCCAATAGAGCGCCTTGATTAGGTGGTACATATACACTCACCTAAAGAATTATTAGGAACACCTGTTCTATTTCTCATTAATGCAATTATCTAGTCAACCAATCACATGGCAGTTGCTTCAATGCATTTAGGGGGGTGGTCCTGGTCAAGACAATCTCCTGAACTCCCAACTGAAGGTCAGAATGGGAAAGAAAGGTGATTTAAGCAATTTTGAGCGTGGCATGGTTGTTGGTGCCAGACGGGCCGGTCTGAGTATTTCACAATCTGCCTAGTTACTGGGATTTTCACGCACAACCATTTCTAGGGTTTACAAAGAATGGTATGAAAAGGGAAAAACATCCAGTATGCAGCAGTCCTGTGGGCAAAAATGCCTTGTGGATGCTAGAGGTCAGAGGAGAATGGGCCGACTGATTCAAGCTGATAGAAGAGCAACGTTGACTGAAATAACCACTCGTTACAACCGAGGTATGCAGCAAAGCATTTGTGAAGCCACAACACGCACAACCTTGAGGCAGATGGGCTACAACAGCAGAAGACCCCACCTGGTACCACTCATCTCCACTACAAATAGGAAAAAGAGGCTACAATTTGCACAAGCTCACTTGGACTGTTGAAGACTGGAAAAATGTTGCCTGGTCTGATGAGTCTTGATTTCTGTTGAGACATTCAAATGGTAGAGTCTGAATTTGGCGTAAACAGAATGAGAACATGTATCCATCCTCTGATGGCTACTTCCAGCAGGATAATGCACCATGTCACAAAGCTCGAATCATTTCAAATTGGTTTCTTGAACATGACAATGAGTTCACTGTACTAAAATGGCCCCCACAGTCACAAGATCTCAACCCAATAGAGCATCTTTGGGATGTGTTGGAACGGGAGCTTCGTGCCCTGGATGTGCATCCCTCAAATCTCCATCAACTGCAAGATGCTATCCTATCAATATGGGCCAACATTTCTAAAGAATGCTATCAGCACCTTGTTGAATCAATGCCACGTAGAATTAAGGCAGTTCTGAATTCAAAAGGGGGTCCAACACCATATTAGTATGGTGTTCCTAATAATTCTTTAGGTGAGTGTAGGTGTGCTTACTCCTAGTCCCATTGGTTGCTTGATGCACATGGAGGTGACTAGGAGAAGCACACCATATGTGCGAGGTCTGCGCTGAACATAGAAGCCCAATGGCTTAGGTAGGTTTAGCGTAGGACCCACCTGACCTGAGACCACTTTGGCGCTTAGTAGGCGGGCAAAGATGTGTTTTGATCAAAATATATTGGCTAAGTGTCTCAGATTTTATCATATCAAAGTGAGAACTTTGTCCATGTATAATGCTTGCATCTACTTTACTAAGTGTATTATTACCTTATTTCTGTGATTTTCTTCAATCATAAAATTCCCTGTATGGTGAGCCTGCTTGGAAATGTGGATTAACCAGAAGCGACATATGTAACTAACTATTCATGCTGAATTATATTAAATTAACATTTAATGGTGGCACAACTCCTTTAAGATCTCATCAAATTAAAATATAATTGCAACATCAAACATGCTTAAACATACCATATCAGGGTGAAAAGGAACCACTGATACATGGAGAAGCCCAAGAATTATGTAGACTGAATTTCATTGTCCTACTTCTTGCATGGCATATCTGTTTTATAAGCCAGTTCTCTATATTTAAAGAGATATTCCAGCAACAACAAATAATTCCCTATCCACTGAATAGATGATAACTGCTAGATTGGGGTTCAACCAATGTCAGAATGGGGTCCTGTCTCCCCCATTCCCCAAGCCACAAACCATCAACTCTTCTTGGCCATGATCTTATGTCTGACATCCTCTGCATGTTCCTGGCCTCTGGTAGGCAACAGGCCTAAAGTAATAGATCAGGCAGTCAATGGCTCTCTACTCTTCCAAACTTTTCAACTGGATCTGCATTCTGAGGATGCAGGTACAGTTGAAACCAATGCCTGCCCAGGGACATGGGTGGACTCCCTTCCCTCTGTGCCCAGACGCACCCTTTGCAATCACGATTGTTACGGATGACGATTTTCTTATACTGTACATGACTGATTAGTGTACAGTATTTGCATATCAGGTTGATCTGTATATCTGGAAATGCGTACAGGAGTTATTTGCACAGATGCTGGTACTTGAGAAACCTGAGCTCCAACGTCACAGGAGAACTTTCATATGAGGTGAAGTTTTCATAGTGTGAGAGATCATTCTTAAACAGATATTTATGAAGATTCTAGTTACATTTATTATAAGAACTTATTTCCATGACCATATTTTTCCTCCATGTGCTATATGTTTTTTCAAAAAGGACTGCACACAGACCCATACAGGTCAATGGGATTATTCATACATCTTTTTTGTGACAAAACAGTAAGGATTTTCCAATGAGGACTGTTTGCAAAAATGTTCATCTTTTTCAACAAAAAAGCTGCCATGTACTTTATGCTACAGCAACCAGAACATATGGATGTACTACTAGGTGACAAGGTGTGTGGCAGAGCCAAGGAAAATGCTGCATTCACAATTTTGGTCCATGTTTGAGGATCAGAATAGCCATTTTTGTTGATGGAAGTGAGACAAAAAAAAAACAATGCACATGGAAGGTGTCCGTTTTCACAAACCATTTTTGTGGACAGAAAATTGGACATTGTAATGTGAATAAGCTCTAAGATGAATGCATTGTGAAATTGGTCAACAAATACAGTTGTTACTTCCCAGAGCATGGGAAGCAAGTGCACTTCCAGCCATATGACCTATGGTTAGACATCTGTTCCTAGTCCTTTTGACTGACAATATGAGAATGATTATTGTATTTGTTTTTTTTTTCAATATCTAAAAATAGAGACGTTATACTGGCTATTATCTTGCGTCAGAAGCTTTGATGTGTTGCTTGTATACAATAAAATATAAAAGTTATGACAACTTCAAAAGAGTGTATGCTGCAATTAACATACCTGCGAACTATAAAACGGGCATGTGAAATGTCAGCTGTATAGTCATGCTAGAAGGAAACTAACATTACTAACAGGGTGACCCTGGCTGTTACTTCTACTTGAGCCCCAATATAGTATACTGACATATAGGGCACAAATAACCACGTCATACAATGGCTAAATATACAGTGGCTTAACCATTTTCATCAACGGTAGAAGAAAAAGAGAAAAACAAGGCGGCACTCACCGAATCTTCGTTAAATCGTGGCTACAACAACTCGACAAAGCGCTGTTGTAGCGCGAAACGGCAGTTGCCTTTCTTTCTGCTTTATGTGACCCGCTATGTTTTAGACCGAATAAAGCCACGATTTAACGAAGATTCGGTGAGTGCCGCCTTGTTTTTCTCTTTTTCTTCTACCGTTGATGACATTCAGCTATTTATCTAGGCAGAGCACCACTCGATTTTTTGCATGGACGCTGAGAGATAGTCATCTACACCATACCACATAGTAGTGCCGACTGTGTTTTCTCTCTTTTGTTACTTAACCATTTTCATTTTCTGCTGCTTAGAAGAAACCATGGCTGATGTTTTTTGGGAGAAGGTTAGAGGAGTCTGGGTATTTATAAAGGTTTGAAATTTGCATCACCTGGCCTTTCCTAATAATGATTGTGACAAGCCTTAACCTAAACAGGCTATTTAATGTCTGACACTTTGGTGAAAGTTAGATGAGAGCTCAAATCTCCTTGGCTTCCCATATTTTTTCCTTTTTTTCACTCTAAAATTTGCACAAAATCCAAATGATGCACTGCTTAAAATGTTGAAAAGTGTGCTTCATCTTTAACTTTATGCTTTTGGAGATCATTTATTCTTCAACTTTTGCATGCCACTTTAGGTACAAGTTAAGCAAATAAACGACCCATTCCTTGTTAAACATGCAAGTTAATATGGAGTGATTTCAGTCTTTTATGTTACTGTTTAGCCATGCAAATTAAATCCATAAAGTCTTACTGAACAGTTCTGCCTACAATGTTCCAGTCCTCAGTAGTCTTAGCCGGTCCTAATAAAGCCCTATTGCTGGCAGTGGATCGCAAAGTTATGAAGAGGCGCCAGCTTCTTTATAACTTTGGCAGATCCTTTGCCAGTTCTATATGTAAGACAGCCTCCGAGCAGTCTTATATTTAGACCTTTTACTACGCCTAAAGCAGTCATAGAATATGGTAAATGAGACGGGCCTGCTGGCTGTCCCCTTCCACTCCACTCCCACAATTTTACACCTGGCGTAAAAGTCTCAGATTGGGGCGCAACAATCTGCACCTGAAATAGGCATATTTCAGATTTATAAATGACCCCCCTAGTCTGTAATTGCAGAAAGCCCCAGGAAGCCATATGGTTAATAAACTGACTTAGAAAGGTAATACTCTTGTGCACTCTCCAACCACTGCATCCGCATCCTAGGGAGCGCTAGGGAGTGGGATTAGACACTGTGAGAACTACTACCACCCTTATTGGTTCTTGGTCTCAGGAGACTGTTTCAATAAAGATAACATTCAAAGAACTATGTTCTGTAACTTACCTGATTGTGCCTCTGCCTATCCCGTATCTTCTTCACTTCTGTTTCCTGACCTGGCATACCATGTCTTGAGGGATAATGCCTGGCATGCACCACTATCTGCAATATAATTCCACTGCTGCTTTGGGAGTTGTGCTCCCAGCGCAACCTGTTCAGGCGAGCCTGCCCAACCTACAAACCCAACCACCTATCCTACGGTCCTATCTGCAGAAAAACTCATAAAAAGGCACTAGCTACACACTTCCAATAGGTGGAGCATGTGACACTATGCATCATGAAACAAGAGGGGGATCCATGCAGGAAAACGCATTACAAGACATGGAATAAAAAGCGATCATGTGACCAGTGATGTCAGGTGCCAGCGCCTGTAACATACTGCACCTCCTGCATTTCAGCTTCACACACTGCATGGAGCATGTTCAGAGGAGCATGCTCTGATTGATCAGCACTGTCAGTGATATTAAGGGTACTTTCACACTTGCGTTTTTCTTTTCCGGCATAGAGTTACGTCACAGGGGCTCTATACCGGAAAAGAACTGATCAGGCATATCCCCATGCATTCTGAATGGAGAGTAATCCAATCAGGATGCATCAGGATGTCTTCAGTTCAGTCATTTTGACTGATCAGGCAAAAGATAAAACCATAGCATGCTACGGTTTTATCTCCGGCAAAAAAACCTGAAGACTTGCCTGAATGCCGAATCCGGCATTTTTCCCCATAGGAATGTATTAGTGCCGGATCCAGCATTCAAAATACCGGAATGCCAGATCCGTCGTTCCGGACTGCGCATGCGCAGACCGGTAAAAACGTGAAAAAAGATACAAGACGGATCCGTCTGTCCGCATGACAAGCGGAGAGACGGATCCGCTCTTACAATGCATTTGTGAGACGGATCCGCATCCGGATCCGTCTCACAAATGCTTTCAGTCACATGCAGATCGGTGGATATACGGCTGGCAGTTCCGCCGATGGAACTGCCCGCCGGATCACACTGCCGCAAGTGTGAAAGTAGCTTAAACTAGTTGTTGTGATGTTAAAATAGTTGGAGGCTGGGCTGGTGATGGCTGCAAAAGCTAAGAGCCAAAGATTTTTGGGCACTATAATCTGTAGTTGACATGAGAAGGTGTCATGGTGGTCTGACACTGAGAAGAAAAAGAAAGAGAGTGTCACCTGGGAGTACCTGAATTTAATTGTTGTGTATTCTGCCTCTGACTGTGTTTGACTAGTGTTGTACTCTGTTGTATAGCATGCGGCATTATAATACTCTGCTATTCCCTTAATCCTAAATGTTTTGCCTAGTTTAAGTAGTGGCACCTACTGAGTGAGCAGTATGGCAATGATATCTACAGAGTATAGAAACTGTCTAAAAGAAAAATTGTTATTTCGTATAGGGCTATTGAAAAATGAATGTTGTGCTGTGATTGGTTGTTGTAGACTCTTTTAGTAGTTTCCTTTAGACCGTTTTAGAAATCTGACCCTATGTGTTCAGCTTATACTGGTTATCGTAGTTCTGTTGCCAGTGAAGGCAAGGCAGTCCAGACATAGTTCCTGCACAAGGGCCATTTCCTATCAGCGTCTGCCATAGGGTAAAAAAGAAGGTACTTGTGGCGAAACCAACCTCGCCACTGGGTGCTGGAGAAGCCTGGTTGCCAGCCTCTTGCCCCAAGATTATGGGCCCTCTCATCAGCCCATGCTAAACTTAAACTCCATGGCAATTGAACTGTATTTGTGTAGTCTGAGCGCCATTCACCTAATAATTGAATGCACTCAGACCGAAGCTATCTGGGGATATGTTAAATGTCTATGTTTACTGTAATGGTTGTGACATTGTATATTTGAATAGTGATTTCTGTCCTATTGTCTCCACTTGTGTATTGGCGATTTCCTTTTGCCCGGAGAGATAATTGAATTACTCCCCAATTGTCTCCAGGACAGAATACATTGTATAAAACTGTGTATTCTCCTGCCTGTGATATTGTGTAAGGTAATTGTATCACAGACAGAGGGGAGGATTTTGTGTGGGAGTGTCTGAGTGTATTGTACGTGTTTACTGGTTGTCTTACAAAACCCTGTGGGTGGTACTAATGTGTAACAATGTTATATAAGAACAATAAACACACAGCTCTGACTGTCCACTGATTGACCCTCAACACAGAGCCTCGTCTCGTTCTTGGGGATATTCACTGTATGCTGTTAGAGACTGATTGCTAGGAGTGTAAGCCGCTTGGGTGCGTTTCCTTTTCGTCTGCTAGCAGCTATTCGCGAGGTTCCGTTCGGAGTTTGGAGCATTCCCTTGTATGCCGTTACAGTACTCAATACAAATGCAGTCAGCATGCAGCATGGCGGTGTCTTTTGAAGAAGAAAAAATTAGAAGGATAAAATATTTCTTTAGAAAGGTTGTTGTAATCCATTTCAAGGAAAAAGCTAAATTGAAAAGTCCCTGGTGCTCACCTTGTTTTATTGCCTGTCACTTCCCTTGATTCATAATATTTTTTAACACACTAGTATTTTGTTACATATCATTTCATTTGAATCTTACCATTAAAATGACTAATAAACTAATGCTTGTCTGTCAGAGTTCCTGCCACAAGTAACCTAAGGCTAGGTTCACATATCTGTTCTGTAAATTCGGTAGTCTCTTCCAGCAGAGGAATAGACTACCAGAGGTACCATATTTGGCATAGTCGGACATTGCTAAATACCCATTCAATATAATTAGTGCCGGTGGGGAACTGTGTGGTTCTGCTGGAAACTGAACACTGCATGAGAACCAGGTTCAGTTTTAGCCAGTTGCCTGTAATGAAAATGTTGAAGGACTGATAATCTTCCCGGCAAAACACACATTGACTGACAGTTTTGATGCTAGCCACCCAGTTTAGCAAGGACTAGAGAATGTAGAACCTACCCTGAAACACCCCTATGACTAAATCAGGCCCTGCCTACAGTCGAACAGCATCCCCAATAAGAGCAATCCCACTCAGGAACCAAAAATAGTTCACACTGAGCAGTTTCTGCTGGTAGTTATGAATCCTAGGTTGTGTTCATAGGGTAGCTGCCAGTAAATGGAGTGAACAGGTGGCCTGGTCATACTAGATGGGGTCAGAGGGGAAAAATGCAAGCCAAATCGGCAACCTTTATTCACAACAGAGACAAGCCGGGTCAAACCAAGAGAGACAAGCAACACAGTAACAAATGGCAGGAGAACAGTCAGAAAATAGTCTAAAAACACAGTAGCAAATACTAGGGAGAAGGCGAAAGAGTAAATGCACCAACATACAACCTACAGTAATAAATAATAACTAGCATTGAGAAATAGGACAACAGGAATTACGTAGAGCACAGATCTAAATGATTGCTTCTTCTCAAGCTTAGCCCCCTTCTGCCTCTCTGCTCCATTGCAGGAGCTAGAATAAGTGAGTTCATCACAGCTTTCAGCCTCTTCCCTCTCCAGCCTCTTTGCCTGGCTTTTGGAGCGCAGATCGACAAAGCTGTTACACTGGCATTCATCCATTCATGTATTTTGGCTAAACAGGAATTTATAGCAGTGGATGGGTCACTAACTCCAGGCTTAAAGAGCTTCTGTCAGCAGATTTGTACCTATGAAACTGGCAGAACTGTTACATGTGCACCTGGCCGCTGAAGGCCTCTGAGTTGTTCCCATGTTCATATGTGCCCACATTGCTGAGAAAAATAATGCTTTTATATATGCAAATGAGCCTCTAGGAGCAACAGGGGACTTACCTTTACACCTAGAGGTTCAGCCTTCTCTGCAACTGCTGCACAGGGCCAGGCAGTGATGACATTTCTCATTACTCATTTGGCGCTACATTTTTTTCTGAAGCCAGAGTGAAAAGAGTCATAGATGGAAACATGTTATTTGTGCCCTCTATTTCTTGTGACAGAAAGGTGAAGTTTTTCTTGTTTATGGCTCATTGGTAGTTCCTGAGGATTTGGGCCAATGACATTTTGACTTCCAGGACAGATGTTTTCACCACTTAATTTCAAGTTTCCACACCCTTTTTAGCTCTTTGATGGAGTGTTCAAACCAGGGTGCATGTTGTTTTTGTGGTGATTTTTTTTTTTCTCCAAGGAGAATTAATATAACTAGAAAAGCTTCAATTTATGGGGAAATTGTGTGATATGTTCTTGCTTCCACCAGTAGTCTACAACTGGAGTGGGCGGAGTAACTAGGTGGAGTGGCTTGAGTAACTGTTGTGTGGTTGTAGTGGCTGGAGTAACTGTGGAAAGGTTGGACTGGGCAGAGTAACTTTATGGAGTGGGCAGAGTAACTGTGTGGAGTGTTTGAAATGAGTAAACATTACACTAACCAATTGATCAAATTTAAAAAGTGCACATGGCAAGCAAGAGTGAGAAATGCATTTAAACTTTTATTTATTTATATAGCACATTTAATTGCAATGTTGTTTCCCCAAGTGCTTCACAGTTACATTAAAACATACATTTATAAAAACATCAGCAGCAGATTTGTGTAGGTGGGCTTAATAATGAGGGAGTGGTGGCAGTTTAGAAATCATGTCCTGATTTTTCAGTTCACACTCTAGCTTTTGTCACTCTGCTGGCTGTTCGCACACCTGGGTTTCTATGGCAACTCACTCTACAGCAAGGGCAGAGAAGAGCGGTTAAAAACAAACTGCTCCAACTTGCTCACTTCACTGGCGGTTGCAATCTTCAATCTTCAGTTTGGTTGTAGGGATCTTTATGTTAAGGATCCTGTTTTGTACAATGAGTATTTTTGCACTGTGTTGAACATAATATATGACACAAGTATTTTGTAAAATGATACTGTTTATTTTTACAAAATAATAATAAAAATTTATCTGATTTAAAAAAAGAAATTGCCCTTCACATTTGAGGTGGCTAAAGTGGAGTTTAAATGAATGTCAATGGACAGCGTGAATTGCAAACAAATGGTCATATTGTGAAAACTTAGCTGTGGACAATTTTAGCGGCAGCAGGAATAGCTGAACGTTTTGATATAAGATTTGTGTAGGTGGGCTTGAAAATGAGGGAGTGGTGGCAGTTTAGAAATCCTGTCCTGATTTTTGATCTCACACTCTAGATTTTGTCAGCTCCCACTCTAGTTTTGAACATTCCTCCATTCATTCCTATGGGACCAATTTTGCCACAAAAACACAGATATTTAGTGAACCATTCGGCGAAACGTTCCACAAAGTAATAGCACACCAATCGGGAACAATCCACACGTTTCAGTATATTACTGTCTATGTAGTGTAAAAACTGTGGGCGGAGTTAGGGTGGTAAATTTGGCTATAATAATAAGAATATATATGTGAGATAAGAGTACATATTGTACTTCATGACACTGGCAAAAATGGAGTAAAAAAAATGCATTTTTTTTAATAAAAAAAATACCAAATTTACCCAAAATTTGGAAAAGTTTCAATTTCTCTACCTCTATAATACATAGTAATACCTCCAAAAATAGTTATTACTTTACATTCCCCATATGTCTACTTCATGTTTGGATAATTTTGGGAATGCCATTTTATTTTTTGGGGACGTTACAAGGCTTAGAAGTTTAGAAGCAAATCTTGAAGTTTTTCTGAAATTTTCAAAAACCCACTTTTTAAGGACCAGTTCAGTTCTGTTCAAGTCACTTTGTGAGGCTTACATAATATAAACCACCCAAAAATGAAACTACACCCCTCAAGGTATTCAAAACTTATTTTAAAAACGTTGTTAACCCTTCAGGTGTTTTAATATATTTTTTCCAGTAACAAAGCAAGGGTTAACAGCCAAACAAAACTCAATATTTATTGCCCTGATTCTGTAGTTTGCAGAAACACCCCATATGTGGCCGTAAACTACTGTACGGGCACACGGTAGGGCGTAGAGGGAAAGGAGCGCCGTGTGGTTTTTGGAAGGCAGATTTTTCTGGACTGGTTTATTTACACCATGTCCCATTTGAAGCCCCCCTGATGAACCCCTAGAGTAGAAACTCCATAAAAGTGACCCCATTTTGGAAACTACGGGATAAAGTGGCAGTTTTGTTGGGACTATTTTTAGGGTACATATGATTTTTGGTTGCTCTATATTACATTTTTGTGAGGCAAGGTTACCAAAAATAGAAATTCTGAAATTTCATCTCCATTTGCCATAAACTGTTGAGGAACACCTAAAGGGTTAATAAAGTTTGTAAAATCAGTTTTAAATACCTTGTGGAGTGTAGTTTCTTAGATGGGGTCACTTTTATGGAGTTTCTACTCTAGGGGTGCATCAAGGGTTCTTCAAATGGGACATGGTGCCAAAAAAAGGCCATCAAAATCTGCCTTCAAGAAACCATACAGCGTTCCTTTCCTTCTGCGCCCTGTCGTTTTGTCATACAGCAGTTTACGACCACATATAGGGTGTTTCTGTAAGCTGCAGAATCAGTGCAATAAATATTAAGTTTTGTTTGGCTGTTAACCCTTGCTTTGTTACTGGAAAAAAACGGATTAAAATGGAAAGTTTTCCAAAAAATAGCTGTTTTGGCACAGTTTTTATTTTATTTTTTGGACCGTGTTCATCTGAGGGGTATTTTTATAGAGCAGATTCTTACTGAGGCGGCGATACCTAATATGTCTACTTTTTTAAATTTATTTAGGTTTTACACTATATTATCCTTTTATAAACAAAAAAAAAGACATTTTAGTATCTCCATAGTCTAAGTCCGTTTTTTTTTTTTTTTAGCCGATTATCTTAGTTACGGGCTCATTTTTTGCGGGATGAGAGGACAGTTTTATTGGCACTATTTTGGGGGGCATATGACTTTTTGATCACTTGCTATTTCACTTTTTGTGATGTAAGGTGACAAAAAAAAACCTTTTTTTGCACCGTTTTTATTAAATTTTTTTGACCGTGTTCATCTGAGGGATTAGGTCATGGGGTATTTTTATAGAGCAGATTTCTTACGGACGCGAAGATACCCAATTTATTTTAGTTTTCCAAAATAATATTTTAGAAAAAAATATTTTTTTGTTTTAGTGTCTCAAATCTGAGAACCATAGTTTTTTTTCCCGATTGTCAGTGGCTAAATGGAATTAAAATTGGGGAAGGGGATTATAAATTTAGTACTCCATGGAAGTGTGGTACACCCTGAAGCAACCAATAATGCAGAGGCCTGGATGATCGGGGCACGTGTCACACTGAGTGGTGGTGTCCTTCCGTATCCCCCTCCTGTGACACACTCTGCACCTTTTTTGGGTCTGTCCCTTCTTTCCAGTATGGGGGACCACACCTGGAAAGTGTTGGCCAGGGACGATCCGGGTGCCTCCAGTTCCCAAGGTACTCTGGCCTGCTCTTTCCCGGTCAGAAAAGATCAGGGCCTTGAGGACTGCCTCGTAGAACTGGAGGAATTTCCCTGTGTTGCCAGCGCTCCGGGACAGCACAAAAGAGTTGTACAAGGCAACCTGTACCAAGTAGACCGCAACTTTTTCTACCATGCCCAGGTTTTGCGCATTTTTATAAAAAAAAACATGGCACTCTATAATTAATTTATAAGTTGCTTGTTTTATTTCATTTCATATCTTTTTTTTTTTACATATCTTTTTTTTTTTTTTTGTAAATCCATCCAAGAAAGCAGCCACTGGCCAACGTTTCGGTCTAGTCTTAGACCTTGTTCACGGCCTTAGTCTGTGCAGTAGGGAGAATCTCCCTACTACACAGACTAAGGCCGTGAACAAGGTCTAAGACTAGACCGAAACGTTGGCCAGTGGCTACTTTCTTGGATGGATTTACAAAAAAAGATATGAAATGAAATAAAACAAGCAACTTATAAATTAATTATAGAGTGCCGTGGTTTTTTGATAAAAATTTGGATGTACCCTTACCACAGAGCACCGCCCACCCTCCAACAGGAGTGCCGCTCAACCCCCTTTCTTCAGGTTTTGCGCATGGCATTATATGGCTTGAGGACTTGATCAGAGAGATCAACTCCTCCTATATACCGATTGTAGTTGACGATACAATCGGGCTTGAGGACCATTGCCGCGGTACCTTGCACAGGGACAGGGGTGATGCTGTTACCGTGAATTGTGGACAGTAAAAGGACATCCCTCTTGTCCTTATATCTGACCAGCAACAGGTTTCCACTGGTAAGGGCATGGGTCTCACCCTTCGGGATAGGTACCTGGAGGGAGTGCGTAGGGAGGCCGCGTTGATTTTTCCGCACGGTCCCACAAGCGGATGTGGATCTGGCGGCGAGGGACTAGAACAAGGGGATACTAGTATAAAAGTTATCCACGTACAGGTGGTAACCCTTATCTAGCAGTGGGTGCATAAGGTCCCACACAAGTTTCCCGCTAACATCCAGAGTGGGGGGACATTCTGGGGGTTCAATACGGGAATCTCGCCCCTCGTACACACAAAACTTGTAAGTGTACCCTGAGGTTCACAACATATCTCGCCCGCTTAGAGGCAACATACTGGCGGAAAATTGAGTCTCCCCTTTAAAGCAATGACAGACTTATCAACCGCGACCTCCCTTCCAGGTACATAGGCCTCCAGACACCTGATTAGGGTGATGCAACAATCAAACTTTTTTTTTTTTCCCCTAAACTTTCCCTGAATATCCCTGCCTAACCTAACCTGTCCCTAACCTGTACCTTTTAGTGGCAGATGGCACTGTGGAGGGTCAGAAGGGGGGTGCTGGGCACAGATGGGGGTGCTGGGTCAGGAGATCCAATGCAGGCTCCTCTCTCCTCGCTCCCGGACACAGAAAGGAGGAGGAGAGGAGAGCTGCAGCAAGTTAAACCTCCCGCCCGCCCTGCAGCCAACCAGAAGTGATCCTGAGAGGTGATGTCACCATCTCCTCTAAGGATTGCAGGATGGTGATTGGTGGTGTATTATCACACCACTGATCACCATCCTGTTCCGGGTTATCGGGTCACCAGAGACCCGAATAACCCGGAAACGCAGCAAACCGTAGGTTTGAATTGACCTGCGGTTTGCCGCGATCGCTGATACGGGGGGATAACAGGACCCCCCCGTGCATTGTCCCAGGGTGCCTGCTGATTGATTTCAGCAGGCACACAGTTCCGATCACCGCCTGCCACATGACGTACCGGTACGTCATGTGTCCTTAAGTACCAGGACATCCTCCTCCTGTCACCCCACTAATGACCCTGCTCCCCCCTCCTCCTGTCACCCCACTAGTGACCATGCTCCCCCTCCTCCTGTCACCCCACTAGTGACCCTGCTCCCCCTCCTCCTGTCACCCCACTAGTGACCCTGCTCCACCCGCCTCCTGTCACCCCTCTAGTGACCCTGCTCCCCCTCCTCCTGTCACCTCACAGGGAAAAAGCTGAACAGACTCCACCGACTATGATGGGATCCATTCAGTTTCCGTTCGGAATCATGTCTTTTTACCAGACACAAAAGTGCTGCATACAAGGCTTTTTTGTCTGGTCTTTCGACAGAATCTGCAACGGAGGTTCCAAACGCAGCCTCCAATTAAGATTTAAAGGCCTACGTATTATGTATTTTAGTAATGCTCACAGGTGCCCCCTCACAGTGTTTGCATTTCTTTCTGGCAAAGCTACCTGGTTCTGGCCCGTGAAATTCATGCCATGTCTAGTGCGGCCCTCAGACGAAAAATGGTTGGGCACCACTGGTTTAAACCATACAGCTTGCCTTTAGCCTAAAGACAATAATGGAGGAGATTAATCAAAACTAGTGTACTGGAAAACTGTCTTGGTTTTCCATAGGAACCAATTAGATTCCATCTTTCATTTTCCAAAGAAGCTCTGAAAAATGAAAGGGAGAATCTTATTGGTTTCTATGAGCAACCAGTTTTCCTTTACACCAGTTTCAATAAAAGTCCCTAAATTTTTTTTTTTTTTCATTTCACATGTAATATGCTTTGCACTGTACAAATGTTGTGGCATTAAATAAATGCTCTCCTTTGAGTACAGTTACATTTTGAGGTGTTGACAGAATTTGTTGTTATAACTGCCCCAGTATTAGTACGGTATGTATGGTCAATTTACCACACCTAGATTAAAATCCAGCATGCCTGAAATATTTTAGGCATATCCCTACATTCAAGGGGTGGCACTTTAGAGCTCAAAGCTTTGATTGTAAGCTGACAACCTTTTGTAATAAGTGACCAAGCATGTAATTATAAATCAAGCCAAAGATAAATCAAGTAAAAAAAAAAGAAAAGCAAATAATATGCAGCAAAATAAATGAGCGTTAAATCAATGTACACTGTACACTTAATATATTCTAAGAATGTAAGAGACTTTTATCTATGTCACTTGATCTGTCTATATATTTATATCATGTATAATCATGGGAAAAACAAGGTGCACAATTTTTAAATTCTATTGTTTTATGTATCAAAATATAAAAAAAACACTGCTGGAACTTTTACTTCTAAATGCCAAGGCGTCATGCACACATACATGTACGACAGTAGTGATCAAATGGGCGCAGAAGCTGCGCTCGCTAGATGAGCAGCAGGGGCCTGTTACTTACAGCCATACCCCTGCTGTATCTGCCAGCATTGCTGAAAACTCCAATGCCAGCAGATTAACCCCTTAGATGCTGCGGTTAATGCTGGCTGCCTCCTGTAAGAGGTTTGCAGATGGAGGGAGCTCTCCATCTGCTGCCCGCTATACAATTTTGGGGTGCGGGTGGCTGCTATGGCAGCACAAAGCCTTACACGGGCCTCGGAGCCTGTAAGCTTCAGACTCCCAAAAGTCCCATGGTGGGACAAAAATAAAAAATAAAAAAGCGCTTTATAAAAATATAAAATGAAAGTTTCAAGTGAAAAGACCACTATTTCCTCTCAAGACATCTGAAAAAAAAGTAATGTGATAAAAATATCTCATGATATAGCCCATCAAATGAACGTCCTAAAAAAAAAAAAAGTGCCAGAACAGCCATATTTTGGTCACTGCACCTCACAAAATGCATATCAAGCAATAAAAAAGTAATATGTACCCTGTGGGGGGTCACTCTGGTAGACACTTGGTAGCCGTGCAGGAAGCAGGGACACAGACAGGATAAAGTCCAATTTAAGTTTTTTTATTTTACACTTATATATTTAAACACAAGTATAGCCTTAACAAATAGGCTTAAACAAACAAACCCTGCTCGGCTGAGCAAGTACCCATGTTACCTGCAGCTGTGGGCTATGGAAGCCCAGGATCGAAGCGCGGGTGGCGTGAGCGTCCCACTGCCAACCTCACTCACTCCAGTATAAGCAGGTCCCAGTACTTATTTTACAAATCTGCCTATGTTAGCTATGGCTAACATAGACAAAACAGACTATCAACCCTGCTTATTCTGTGTCTGGGTTAACCTTTTAGTTCCTAGAGACACACCCACGGCTTACCACACACAGTTTAACCGTTTCAACGGCAGATATCGGTTCTCCGAAACCATACCGTTCTCACAACCCCTAAATGGAACCGATGAAAATGTCACCTCGTTCCAACAAAATCAAGCCTTTACAAAAGACCATCACCAAAAAAATATGGCTTTCAGAAAATGGCTGCGGAACTATCCTATAGGGCTCAATAGGGATACCTCCCTATTCTAGGGTAAGGTATCCGGACAGGGCCGCCCCTTGCGGGGTAGGAACTCTGTATAGACAGGCAGGGTAACAATAGCAATGCCCCTATCCCCAATCAGGGATCATTAGGGATATTGGTTCCCTGCACTGTCTACATCTTGAAACGACCACCGACCACACCTAACAACCAGCCCAGATGTGGTGCATTTCCTCTACCGCGCTCGGTTGGTCCCTATCAGGGTTGCGTCGGAATGGTAAGATTGTTCCATACTTTTTAAGTCATATATAACCCATTATCTGTACGTGGCGCTTTTTCTTTTAAAATGGTATATCAGTAAAAGTTATATTTTAAGCTTCCTCATTACCTCTATTGTTTTCCAAATCGCTAGTGGGAGCGCCCCTATCTAATACCCATTGTCCTACAAATGGTTTTCAGAAAATGGCGACACAAAAACATGATTTTTTATTTTCAAAACAGTTTAAAAAAAACTGCTCTAAAAATATCACATGATCCACCCTGTCACATGAATGCCATAAAAAACATATGGCAGAAAAGACATTTTTTTTACCACTGATAAAAAATAAAAGCAGACATATAAGGTATTGCTACGCAAATTAAGAGCAGCTCTATAAGAGTATCACATCATTTAGCCTGTCAGGTGAAGCTGTAAAAAAAAAAAAAGGGTCAGAAGAGCCTTTTTTTGGTCACCTCTTTTCCCAAAAACATAATATCAAGTTGTATGTACCCCAAAATGGTCCCAATAAAAACATCAACTCACACACAATGTCAATGCTAAAAACATGATTCTTTTTTCAAAAATGCTTTGTATAAAAGTGTTAAATCTTTTTTAAAAATGTAAATTTTTTCTGCACAATGTATGCTGCAATAACAAAACCCAAAAAACAATGGCAGAGTTGCTGCCTATTCTTTATCAAAAAGAAATAGTGATCAAAAAAGTCATACTGTATATACTGTACCCCAAAACAGAACCAATGATAATGGAAACTCATCCCACAAAAAATGAGCCCCCACACTGCTCAGTCGAAAAAAAAAAAAAAAGGTATGGTTTACAGAAAATGGTACCCATAAAACAATCCATCAAAATATGCTCTGCAAAAGCCAAAAGATGGTGTTTCCCTTCTGAACCCTGCAGCATACCCAAACAGCAGTTTACATCCACATTTATGGCATTTTAGTACCCAGTAGAATCTGCCTAATAATTGAAAGGTTATGTCTCAGATGTCACAAGCTGGGCACAACATATTGGGCAGTGAAATTCCATATCTGTGAAAAACTTAAAATTTTCATTTTTTATTTATTACCCTGCAGAATCAGTTAATAAATATTGAGTTTGTTTTGCTGTTAACCCTCGCTATGTTACAGGCAAATTTGATTAAAATGGAAAAATCTCCCAAAAAATTTAATTTTGAGATTTCACCTACATTTTGCTTTAATTCCTGAGGAACACCTAACGTGTTAACAAAGTTAGTAAAATCAGTTTTTAATAATTTGAGGGCTGTACTTTCTAAAAATGGGGTAATTTCTATTATGTAAGCTCCTCAAAGTGACTTTAAAAATTGCTTCTAAAAAACTAAGTCTTCTATTATCATCCTAAAAAATAAAATGACATTTACAAAACTATTGCGAATATAACTCTTCACCAAGTGCCGGCGTTCCAGAGACTCTAGGGCGCATGCGCCAGACAAAGCTCAACAGAGGATATTACAGCCAGCAAGTGTGCAGATCCAGCAAGGAACGGCATAACAAGGAGTCACGCTGCCAAACCGGGAGTGAGCTAAACTAAACTGATCAAACACAATGGTGAGTAACACAGACATATTTTGATATCTAATTGTGGATTAAAATAAGTGCCGCATGAACACATCAAGCACAGCATGAATATACTGACTACTTCGATATACTTTGACACATGAGGCTGTATCAACTATCGTTGATATATGTGGCCGAATCCAACGTGTTAATCACACACTAACCACTAATTAACAGCATAACTAAAATTGTTGTAACAGAAAGTGGAATAAATAAGTGTTCCACTAACATCTTAAGTACTAACCAGCAGCACAACTGAAGTCCAAACAGTGCAACAAAGTGGTCATATTAGTTGTTATACTGATGTGCTGAAAACAACCCGGCAACATAATTGAAGTAAGCTGGTAGATACAGTGTAATAAATACAACAATGTGCTTCCAATTTATCCTCCATTGAGAACTCTATGCGATCAAAATAATCCAACACTATCTGGTTATAAGATCTAACCAATACATTAATAACCGCATTTTGTACTATTTTGGTATATTTCCAACTTTCATATATGCGTAAGCTCCGCATTTAAGGGACCAGGATTAGAGTTGAGCGAACACCTAGATGTTCGGGTTCGAGAAGTTCGGCCGAACTTCCCGGAAATGTTCGGGTTCGGGATCCGAACCCGACCCGAACTTCGTCCCGAACCCGAACCCCATTGAAGTCAATGGGGACCCGAACTTTTCGGCACTAAAAAGGCTGTAAAACAGCCCAGGAAAGAGCTAGAGGGCTGCAAAGGGCAGCAACATGTAGGTAAATCCCCTGCAAACAAATGTGGATAGGGAAATGAATTAAAATAAAAATAAAAAAAATAAAAATTAACCAATATCAATTGGACAGAGGTCCCATAGCAGAGAATCTGGCTTCATGTCAGCAGAGAATCAGTCTCTTCATGCCATAGCAGAGAATCTGGCTTCATGTCAGCAGAGAATCAGTCTTCATGTCATAGCAGAGAATCAGGCTTCACGTCACCCACCACTGGAACAGGCCACTGTCACATATTTAGGCCCCGGCACCCAGACAGAGGAGAGAGGTCCCGTAACAGAGAATCTGGCTTCATGTCAGCACAGAATCAGTCTTCATGTCATAGCAGAGAATCAGGCTTCACGTCACCCACCACTGGAACAGGCCACTGTCACATATTTAGGCCCAGGCACCCAGGCAGAGGAGAGAGGTCCCGTAACAGAGAATCTGGCTTCATGTCAGCACAGAATCAGTCTTCATGTCATAGCAGAGAATCAGGCTTCACGTCACCCACCACTGGAACAGGCCACTGTCACATATTTAGGCCCCGGCACCCAGACAGAGGAGAGAGGTCCCGTAACAGAGAATCTGGCTTCATGTCAGCACAGAATCAGTCTTCATGTCATAGCAGAGAATCAGGCTTCACGTCACCCACCACTGGAACAGGCCACTGTCACATATTTAGGCCCAGGCACCCAGGCAGAGGAGAGAGGTCCCGTAACAGAGAATCTGGCTTCATGTCAGCAGAGAATCACTCTTCATGTCATAGCAGAGAATCAGGCTTCACGTCACCTGCCACTGGAACAGGCCACTGTCACATATTTAGGCCCCGGCACCCAGACAGAGGAGAGAGGTCCCGTAACAGAGAATCTGGCTTCATGTCAGCACAGAATCAGTCTTCATGTCATAGCAGAGAATCAGGCTTCACGTCACCCACCACTGGAACAGGCCACTGTCACATATTTAGGCCCAGGCACCCAGGCAGAGGAGAGAGGTCCCGTAACAGAGAATCTGGCTTCATGTCAGCAGAGAATCAGTCTTCATGGCATAGCAGAGAATCAGGCTTCACGTCACCCACCACTGGAACAGGCCACTGTCACATATTTAGGCCCCGGCACCCAGACAGAGGAGAGAGGTCCCGTAACAGAGAATCTGGCTTCATGTCAGCAGAGAATCAGTCTTCATGTCATAGCAGAGAATCAGGCTTCACGTCACCTACCACTGGAATAGGCCACTGTCACATATTTAGGCCCAGGCACCCAGGCAGAGGAGAGAGGTCCCGTAACAGAGAATCTGGCTTCATGTCAGCAGACAATCAGTCTTCATGTCATAGCAGAGAATCAGGCTTCACGTCACCCACCACTGGAACAGGCCACTGTCACATATTTAGGCCCAGGCACCCAGGCAGAGGAGAGAGGTCCCGTAACAGAGAATCTGGCTTCATGTCAGCACAGAATCAGTCTTCATGTCATAGCAGAGAATCAGGCTTCACGTCACCCACCACTGGAACAGGCCACTGTCACATATTTAGGCCCCGGCACCCAGACAGAGGAGAGAGGTCCCGTAACAGAGAATCTGGCTTCATGTCAGCACAGAATCAGTCTTCATGTCATAGCAGAGAATCAGGCTTCACGTCACCCACCACTGGAACAGGCCACTGTCACATATTTAGGCCCAGGCACCCAGGCAGAGGAGAGAGGTCCCGTAACAGAGAATCTGGCTTCATGTCAGCAGAGAATCACTCTTCATGTCATAGCAGAGAATCAGGCTTCACGTCACCCGCCACTGGAACAGGCCACTGTCACATATTTAGGCCCCGGCACCCAGACAGAGGAGAGAGGTCCCGTAACAGAGAATCTGGCTTCATGTCAGCACAGAATCAGTCTTCATGTCATAGCAGAGAATCAGGCTTCACGTCACCCACCACTGGAACAGGCCACTGTCACATATTTAGGCCCAGGCACCCAGGCAGAGGAGAGAGGTCCCGTAACAGAGAATCTGGCTTCATGTCAGCAGAGAATCAGTCTTCATGGCATAGCAGAGAATCAGGCTTCACGTCACCCACCACTGGAACAGGCCACTGTCACATATTTAGGCCCCGGCACCCAGACAGAGGAGAGAGGTCCCGTAACAGAGAATCTGGCTTCATGTCAGCAGAGAATCAGTCTTCATGTCATAGCAGAGAATCAGGCTTCACGTCACCCACCACTGGAACAGGCCACTGTCACATATTTAGGCCCAGGCACCCAGGCAGAGGAGAGAGGTCCCGTAACAGAGAATCTGGCTTCATGTCAGCAGACAATCAGTCTTCATGTCATAGCAGAGAATCAGGCTTCACGTCACCCACCACTGGAACAGGCCACTGTCACATATTTAGGCCCCGGCACCCAGACAGAGGAGAGGTTCATTCAACTTTGGGTTGCCCCGCAATATAATGGTAAAATGAAAATAAAAATAGGATTGAATGAGGAAGTGCCCTGGAGTACAATAATATATTGTTAAGGGGAGGTAGTTAATGTCTAATCTGCACAAGGGATGGACAGGTCCTGTGGGATCCATGCCTGGTTCATTTTTATGAACGTCAGCTTGTCCACATTGGCTGTAGACAGGCGGCTGCGTTTGTCTGTAATGACGCCCCCTGCCGTGCTGAATACACGTTCAGACAAAACGCTGGCCGCCGGGCAGGCCAGCACCTCCAAGGCATAAAAGGCTAGCTCTGGCCACGTGGACAATTTGGAGACCCAGAAGTTGAATGGGGCCGAACCATCAGTCAGTACATGGAGGGGTGTGCACAGGTACTGTTCCACCATGTTATTGAAATGTTGCCTCCTGCTAACACGTTCCGTATCAGGTGGTGGTGCAGTTAGCTGTGGCGTGGTGACAAAACTTTTCCACATCTCTGCCATGCTAACCCTGCCCTCAGAGGAGCTGGCCGTGACACAGCTGCGTTGGTAACCTCTTGCTCCTCCTCTGCCTTCGCCTTGGGCTTCCACTGGTTCCCCTGTGACATTTGGGAATGCTCTCAGTAGCGCGTCTACCAACGTGCGCTTGTACTCGCGCATCTTCCTATCACGCTCCAGTGTAGGAAGTAAGGTGGGCACATTGTCTTTGTACCGGGGATCCAGCAGGGTGGCAACCCAGTAGTCCGCACACGTTAAAATGTGGGCAACTCTGCTGTCGTTGCGCAGGCACTGCAGAATGTAGTCGCTCATGTGTGCCAGGCTGCCCAGAGGTAAGGACAAGCTGTCCTCTGTGGGAGGCGTATCGTCATCGTCCTGTGTTTCCCCCCAGCCACACACCAGTGATGGGCCCGAGCTGCTTTGGGTGCCACCCCGCTGTGAACATGCTTCATCCTCATCCTCCTCCACCTCCTCCTCATCCTCGTCCTCCTCGTCCTCCAGTAGTGGGCCCTGTCTGGCCACATTTGTACCTGGCCTCTGGTGTTGCAAAAAACCTCCCTCTGAGTCACTTCGAAGAGACTGGCCTGAAAGTGCTAAAAATGACCCCTCTTCCTCCTCTTCCTCCTCTTCCTCCTGGGCCACCTCCTCTTCTATCATCGCCCTAAGTGTTTTCTCAAGGAGACATAGAAGTGGTATTGTAATGCTGATAACGGCGTCATCGCCACTGGCCATGTTAGTGGAGTACTCGAAACAGCGCAACAGGGCACACAGGTCTCGCATGGAGGCCCAGTCATTGGTGGTCAAGTGGGGCTGATCCGCAGTGCGACTGACCCGTGCGTGCTGCAGCTGAAACTCCACTATGGCCTGCTGCTGCTCGCACAGTCTGTCCAGCATGTGCAAGGTGGAGTTCCACCTGGTGGGCACGTCGCATATGAGGCGGTGAGCGGGAAGGCCGAAGTTACGCTGTAGCGCAGACAGGCGAGCAGCGGCAGGGTGTGAACGTCGGAAGCGCGAACAGACGGCTCGCACTTTATGCAGCAGCTCTGACAAGTCGGGGTAGTTGCGAATGAACTTCTGCACCACCAAATTCAGCACATGCGCCAGGCAAGGGATGTGCGTCAAACCGACTAGTCCCAGAGCTGCAACGAGATTTCGCCCATTATCGCACACCACCAGGCCAGGCTTGAGGTTCACCGGCAGCAACCACTTGTCGGTCTGTTGTTCTATACCCCGCCACAACTCCTGTGCGGTGTGGGGCCTGTCCCCCAAACATATGAGTTTTAGAATGGCCTGTTGACGTTTACCCCGGGCTGTGCTGAAGTTGGTGGTGAAGGTGTGTGGCTGACTGGATGAGCAGGTGGAAGAAGAGGAGGAGGAAGCTGAGTAGGAGGAGGAGGAGACAGGAGGCAAAGAATGTTGCCCTGCGATCCTTGGCGGCGGAAGGACGTGTGCCAAACAGCTCTCCGCCTGGGGCCCAGCCGCCACTACATTTACCCAGTGTGCAGTTAGGGAGATATAGCGTCCCTGGCCGTGCTTATTGGTCCACGTATCTGTGGTTAGGTGGACCTTGCCACAGATGGCGTTGCGCAGTGCACACTTGATTTTATCGGATACTTGGTTGTGCAGGGAAGGCACGGCTCTCTTGGAGAAGTAGTGCCGGCTGGGAACAACATACTGTGGGACAGCAAGTGACATGAGCTGTTTGAAGCTGTGTGTGTCCACCAGCCTAAATGACAGCATTTCATAGGCCAGTAGTTTAGAAATGCTGGTATTCAGGGCCAGGGATCGAGGGTGGCTAGGTGGGAATTTATGCTTTCTCTCAAATGTTTGTGAGATGGAGAGCTGAACGCTGCCGTGTGACATGGTTGAGATGCTTGGTGACGCAGGAGGTGGTGTTGGTGGTACATCCCATGTTTGCTGGGCGGCAAGTGCCAACGTCCATCCAGAGGCGGAGGAAGAAGCCGAGGCGGCGGCAGCAGCAGAAGAGGCAGAGGCGGCAGCAGCAGAAGAGGTAGCAGGGGGAGCCTGAGTGACTTCCTTGTTTTTAAGGTGTTTACTCCACTGCAGTTCATGCTTTGCATGCAGGTGCCTGGTCATGCAGGTTGTGCTAAGGTTCAGAACGTTAATGCCTCGCTTCAGGCTCTGATGGCACAGCGTGCAAACCACTCGGGTCTTGTCGTCAGCACATTGTTTGAAGAAGTGCCATGCCAGGGAACTCCTTGAAGCTGCCTTTGGGGTGCTCGGTCCCAGATGGCGGCGGTCAGTAGCAGGCGTAGTCTCTTGGCGGCGGGTGTTCTGATTTTGCCCACTGCTCCCTCTTTTGCTACGCTGTTGGCTCGGTCTCACCACTGCCTCTTCCTCTGAACTGTGAAAGTCAGTGGCACGACCTTCATTCCATGTGGGGTCTAGGACCTCATCGTCCCCTGCATCGTCTTCCACCCAGTCTTGATCCCTGACCTCCTGTTCAGTCTGCACACTGCAGAAAGACGCAGCAGTTGGCACCTGTGTTTCGTCATCATCAGAGACGTGCTGAGGTGGTATTCCCATGTCCTCATCATCAGGAAACATAAGTGGTTGTGCGTTAGTGCATTCTATCTCTTCCACCCCTGGGGAAGGGCTAGGTGGATGCCCTTGGGAAACCCTGGCAGCAGAGTCTTCAAACAGCATAAGAGACTGCTGCATAACTTGAGGCTCAGACAGTTTCCCTGATATGCATGGGGGTGATGTGACAGACTGATAGGCTTGGTTTTCATGCGCCATCTGTGCGCTTTCTGCAGAAGACTGGGTGGGAGATAATGTGAACGTGCTGGATGCACTGTCGGCCACCCAATTAACTAATGCCTGTACCTGCTCAGGCTTTACCATCCTTAGAACGGCATTGGGCCCCACCAAATATGGCTGTTAATTCTGGCGGATACTGGGACCTGAGGTAGTTGGTACACTAGGACGTGTGGCTGTGGCAGAACGGCCACGTCCTCTCCCAGCACCAGAGGGTCCACTAACACCACCACGACCATGTCCACGTCCGCGTCCCTTACTAGATGTTTTCCTCATTGTTACCGTTCACCACAATAAGAAAAATATTATTCGGGCCAATGTATTGAATTAAAATTCAGGCCTTTTTTTACAGACACCTAACACTATCTGGCTATCTATTTAGTTACCGTATTACACTAATACAGGCACACCAGTAATGACAGATTTAGCTGAATATAAATGTGAGGCCTATTTTTTAGGCGCTGTGTGACAGGTATACGTTTAATCACAGAATTAGACTTGTATCTGCACTGTAGCGTGTGTGTTAAGTTTTTCAGAATGACCCTATCAGCACCTTGAATCTAATATACCCTTTTAGGGATAGATTTAAAGTAGGCCTGATATAGCAGAAACCACTAATTTTGAGAATTGCAAATTTGGGAATTGTTTTTCAACCCAGAACAAAAACTGTGCTTTGTAGGCATGGCTGTGATGGCCTCTTGGGGCAAGTAGTATGACGCTTGTTGATTGGCTGCTTTGCAGCCTTTCAAAAAGTGCCAAGAAAGCGCCGAACACCGAACCCGAACCCGGACTTTTACGAAAATGTTCGGGTTCGGGTCCGTGTCACGGACACCCCAAAATTCGGTACGAACCCGAACTATACAGTTCGGGTTCGCTCATCCCTAACCAGGATCACTAACTTAAATGTATTCATTTTATTTTATTGATTTTATGTATTATATTAAATGTCAAATGTACTTATGTATTTTATTAACCGTCAAATAAGTAAAGACACATGCAAATCAATGTGAGCCAGCCAATTTGTTTTTTCATATAAAAATATAGTTTTTGCTGAGAGGTGGTCAGCAGGCCAGGCTCCAGTTAGCTGGTGAGCGTCCCCCAATTTGAGAGTATTTACAAAATGATGCCAAAATAATGTAGGCATATGGGGAATGTTAATAACTATTTTGTGAGATATCACTATCTGTTTTAAAAGCACAGAAACTCAAATGTACAATTTTTTTAATAAATAAAGGTAAAATATATTGACAAATGTTTCATGAAGTACAATATGTCACAAGAAAACAATTTCAGAATCAGTTGCTGAAGTAAAAGCATTCCACAGTTAGTATCACATGAAATCACATGTCAGAGTTCCAAAAACTGGCCTAGTCCTTAAGGTTAAAACTGGCTTGTTTTTGAAGGGGTAAAAGGTCATACAATTAGGTAAATGCAAAGTCAAATGAACAATGCATAAGAGATTTTATTTATTAAACAATAACTAAGCTAAAATGCAGAAACTGTAAAAATTATTTTAGAGAAGCAATTTGTCATGAACAAGCGGGTGTGAACCCACCGTGCCATGCGTCCTACCTCCTCTAAGAGCATTGTCTAAGTGAACCCCTAGTTTTTCACAATACCCCTGAGGATGGGGATAGGCTTTCCAGAGAGGAACACCAGGTCGCTACCTCTTAACCCCTTAGGGACGCATGACATACCGGTACGGCATGTTTCCCGAGTCCTTAAGGACCCATGACGTACTGGTACGTCATGGGTTTAAACCGCGATTGCGGCACGGAGGGGGTTAATCGGAACAGGATGCCCGCTGAAATCATTCAGCGGGCATCCTGTCACAACGCCGGGGGGGTCATGTGACCCCCTCGTATCGGCGATCGCCGCAAACCGCAGGTCAATTCAGACCTGCAGTTTGCGGCTTTACCTGCGGTTGCGGCGGCTGTGCGGCGGTGCCATCGGGTCCCCATGCGGCTGTGGGGGGGACCCGATGGCATGGAAGGCAGCGCGATGTCTAAGGAAGGCATCGCGCTGCCTTCCGGTGACGAGCCTGTGAGATCCAGCCCCCTGGATCTCACAGGCCCCGGAAGCTGTATGAGTAATACACACAGTATTACTCATACAGCCAATGCATTCCAATACAGAAGTATTGGAATGCATTGTAAAGGAATATACCCCCCAAAGTTCAAGTCCCAAAGTGGGACAAAAAATAAAGTGAAAAGAAAAGTTGGAAAAATAAAGTTTTCCCCCCCAAAAATTAAAAGTTTCAAGTAAAAATAAACAAAAACGTCATTTTCCCCAAATAAAGTTAAAAAAATTGGTAAAAAATAGGAAAAAAAAAAAGTATACATATTAGGTATCGCCGCGTCCGTATCGACTTGCTCTTTAAACATATTACATGACCTAACCCCTCAGATAAACACTGTAAAAAAATAAAAACTGTGCTAAATAAACCATTTTTTGTCACCTTACATCACAAAAAGTACAACAGCAAGCTCATGACAGTACAATACTGAATAAGTATGGCTTGTTTTGAAGGGTTGCTAGGACAAAGCCTCTTTCTAAAAAAAACATGGCTTAACTTTGCAAAGTTGCATTTAAATGAAATGCAAGATTTTGGAACAATGTTCTATGGATAGCTGAGACCAAAGTGATGTTCAACTATGATGCACAGCTCCACATTTGGTAAAACCAAACACAACATATCATCACAAACACCTCATACCAATTGTCAAACACAGTGCAATGGTGTAAGAGTTATGATTCGGGCTTGATTTACACTTACAGGGCCTGGGCACCTTGCAGTCATTGAGCCAACCATAAGCTCCTCTATATACCACAGTATTCTAGAGTCAAATGCCATCTATACAACAGCTAAAACTTGGCTGAAATGGGTTCATGCAACAGGACAATGGTCTGCAGCATACCAGAAAATCTACAACAGAGTGACCCAGTCAAAGTCCAGACATCAACCCAATTAAATTGCTGTGGTGGGACCTTAAGAAAACTGAGCATTAACAAATGGCCACAAACCTCAATGAACTGAAGCAACATTGTAAGGAAGAGTGGGCCAAACTTCCTCCAGAATGATGTAAAAGACTAATAAAGTCATACAGAAAAGTATCACTTCAAGGTGTTTTACAAGCTATTAAGTCATGGTGCTTACTTAGTTTCTTACACGTAACTTTTCCACTCTGGCTTCATTTTTGTCAAATAAATAATGACATGGTGGATTCTGTGTTTTGTATGTTGTTCATCTGAGGTTGTATGTTGTAAATAGTGATGGCCTTGCGGTTCGCCCGGCGGTCAGTTCGCGGCGAAATTTGCTCGTTCGATTCGAACATGCGAACATATGGCGATATTCGCGCCCGCCATATTTTTTTACATTGTGAAGAACTTTGACCCATGACACATCCATCAGGTGGTACAGGACAGACAATTGAGACATTTCAGCACATGGACATACCCTCTACCTTATAAATAGACCCGATCTGGCCACCATTTTACATTCAGTCTTTTGCCAGTGTAGGGAGAGGTTGCTGTGTGGAGCAGGGACAGGCTGTTAGGGACACCAAACACTAGCTAATAGGGCCACAAAAGTCCTTTTAAGGACTAGTATAAGTGTGCTATCGATAGGTGTGCAGTACAGAGGGGTGTGATATACTTATAATATACTTTCTAACATGGAAAGCATATTATAGTGGATTTGTATTGTTCAGCAGTGGTGAGCGGTTCTGCAGCTACACAGAGTGACAAACGGTATTGGAAAAAATAATTATAACTGGTGTGATACCAGTCGCCCCCCCCCCAAAAAAAAACTGATAGAAGCGGGGTGTTATATACCAATAATATACTTTCTTTATAGTGCATTTAGGTACTGCAGCATTTGTTTGCGGTTTTGCTGCGTTCCCTCTGCTACGCACAGTGACAAACGGTATTGTAAAAAATAATTATAACTGGTGTGCGCATGCGCGTACGTGAAAATAATATTGCCGATATTTTGCATTGAAAAAAATAATGAATGGAGATCGCAAATTCGAATAACACATCTGATATGTCACTGTCCATGTTGTGGGACTATTTGTGCACTTCTAGTAATTATTTCTTGGCTGCAAATATGAGCTGAAGGTTTTTCAGGTTTGCCTGCCAGTAAAAGGAATGGGACCCGCTGCGAACTTGCGGTTCACGAACATTTGATCGCGTTCGCGCACCGTCCCGGGAGATGTTCGTCCATCACTAGTTGTAAAGATTATTGCTAGCCCAAAATAAAGTCCCCTCCTTCCAAAACAATAAAAATTTGAACATTACAGAGAATGCAAAGTGAATAATTACTCAGAGGCTTTTACCACTTAGCAAATCCCTCCTTCTCACACAAGAAGTGTGAGAAGATTTTAAAGTGTATCAGTAGTTTAAACAAACTTTTGATATGGCTTTGTGACATATCAAAGGTTCTGATGGGTGGGGACCCCTCCGGTAGAACTTAATAGCTGAATAGAAAGTCCATGAGCCTGTCTCCAGTCTGTCTCCTGCAGCGAGGAGAGACTATGCTCTGTGAGAGTGCTTTTTTCTTTATGAAACACTTTGTAGGCAATTGGTAGAGAAACATGAGGTCTCCCTTAGCGCAATTTGAGCAGGAGATCGAAAACAGCAGGCAAACTGGTTTGTTTTTTAAAAATTCAGTTGAGCCACAATTCAGTAAATTTTTATTTATTATTTTTTGTCAGTTTCAAGTTATTTCAGTGACCATTGTGGGTTTTTCTCTCTTTAACAGAAGGGTACCAACAATTTTGTCCTCGTGTGTACATAGGACTGCAGGTGACATCCGCTAGATATCTGTGGTGTTACATAGGACTGCAGGTAAATGATATTACATTGTCTGTTCTCTGCTCATGAAGCAATATGACAAATATGAACAAAGTGCAAAAAATGTAGTATCATGTACCGGCAGTCCTATGCAGTCCAGTGATCAGTCAAAAAATTGCCTCTGACACCCAGCACCCCCGCGATCACCTGAAATCTGCAAAGTGGACAGAAATGGAAACAGATGGCTCTTTACACTGTGTAGTAAATTACTGCAGGTCGATTCTGTTAAATGGGAGCTGAGCTGCAATAGCGCAGCATGGCCACTACACAGTGTATGGAGCCTTCTGTTTCTGGCTCTGTCCACTGTGCAGATATCAGCTGACACTTATCAACTATACTCAGAATGGAGGTCCTTGAAGCCCCACCTGGATGGACAACAGATTTTGTTTAGTTTTTTGTTGACGTTTTTGAAGCCAAAACCAGGAGTGCATTGAATTAAAGGAGTAGTAGCACCAGTCCTATATACAGTACTTTCTTTCCCATTGTGATCCACACCTGGTTTTGGCTTTAAAAAAAAGTCAGCAAAGAAAACAGAACAAAACTCGAGCGTGGAAACCAGCCTTAGGCTATATTCACACGCCAGTTGAAGACAGCCGTGAGAAGGACTTTTAATGGTTGTCACACGGCCATTTCCAGAACCATTGCAGTCTATGGCCAGTGAATACTGTCCGTCAAAAAATAGAGCTTGTTCTATTTTTTGCCATTTTCACGGCCAGATGGACCCCATAGATATCAATGGGACCTTTCTTAACATTCATTAGACAGAAGTGCACCCGTCTAACGGATGGTAAAAACTGGTACACTAGTGCAATTTGGTCTTTTAGGGGTTAAAAAAATACTCAACCTATTCATTTGCATGCGCAGAGGCAGTCGCTCCTTTCATGATTCTGAAGGACCTGCGCTCCAGCCTGACGTCAAGCTGAGAGTGCGTGGTGACGTCATCACACTTGAGGGCAGGTCCTTCAGAATCAAGAGAGGAGTGATGGCCTCTGCACGTGCAAGAGGTAAGTAACTTTTTATTTTGTTGCTAAAAAAAAACATTAATTGAGGACCACTATGGGGGACATTATGGGCAACTATGGGGACATTATTACTGCTAGGGGCCGCTATGGGGGACATTATTACCACTGGTGGTCAATATGGGGGACATTATTACCACTGGTGGTCACTATAGGGAACATTATTACCAGGGCGGATTAAGTGCATTATAGGCTCGGGGCTGTCTACCCAACTTGGGCCTCCTCACTGCATTTTCCCCACACATTCCCCCTTCCGTGTGCCACCCAATAGTTATTTCTTTTTTTTATGAAGAGGCTTCGGGGGTCTTTGAGTGCTTATCCCTCTTCCTAGGCCATGTGACGGTCACATGGATTAGGAGCAGCTCAGTCCCATCCAAGTGAATGGGTCTGAGCTGCAATACTAAACACAGCCGGTATTAAGCGGACATCCCTGTGATTGATACGCAGCAAGGACTCTCCTCTGCCAGTCTCATATTGATGACCTATCCTAAATATGTAAATCCCGGAGAACCCCTTTACCTAATGTTATCTGTAGTGTTGCATAGGACTGCAGGTACCAACTACTACATTATCTGTACTCAGATAGTTATCACTGTGTTATCTGTGGAGTTACATAGGACTGCAGGTGAGGTCTACTACATTATTTGTACTCAGAGTCTCTGAGTACAAATAATTTTGTAGAAGTCACCTGCAGTCCTATGTAATACCAAAGATGAAATAAATAGAAGGAAAAAAACGTTACCAGTGAAGTAATTAGGTCCAAACCAGTTGGACAGGACAACACCGATAACCGGGAAGGAGAAGGAGAGCGCCAGACTTCTAATCTAATGCCAGATGTGGTGAAGGGTGAATATATTATATATTAAGTGGTGGTAGGTGGATAGATAAATACCCTTCCATATGAGGAAACAAAGTGACGAATGTAATATTATTATTATAGATTGTTGATGGTAACAATACCACAATAAAATCAATGTGACCCGAAATGGACTAGACACAAGTAGGTGAATGTGCCCAAAAAAATTGAATTGATATATATATAAAAACAAGTGATATTATACCAAATTAAAAGATAAAAAAACTTTTCCACTCCCTTCACAAGGGGGGTCGCCTCCAGGATAAACTCAAGACACCTGGGGTGATTTCCCCCTGATCCGGGATCGTTCATAGAATGGTAGAAATCCAGGTAAGTAGGACAGATCTGCAGTGGAGATGGAAAATAGCAGCTGGATCCTCTACTTCATGAAATCTCTCTTTATTTAAGAATAAATTTAGGCTCAACGCGTTTCGGGGGTCCATATAATACCCCCTTCATCAGGAGCAGATAAAAAAAAGTAGGTAAAAGTCCACAGATATATATACACAAGTAGGCAAATAAAAAAATGGCGCCAAAACCTTTGTGGGCGGGGTCCCAGAAATTACATCATTCACATACACACAAAGATGAAAAACAATCAAAATGTATGCTTTACAATAATCTTGGGAAGTAACAGTAGATGTTGTTATTTGAATTAACATGTTGAAATTTAGGAAATTGGTAAAAATCCTTAATTAATCCGGTAGCTGGCGGTGGAACCGGACAAGACGTCCGTGGAACGCATAGGGCCATATATGCGTTCCACTGGACTATAATGTAGGTATTAATGTAAACACATCCAACTTAATATAGGATAATGATAAATAGATTGTAAATCGATGGTCGGCTTACATAGCAGAGATGAAGATCAAGGGGCGTCCGTGCAGCGGGCGGTCTAAAGAATGTGACGTGACCAATAGAACGCACATGGTCACGTGTGCGTTCCACTTAAACTAACCGGATGCTCGTGTAACCACATGGAGTGCAGGGAGAACCACGTGATGGGCGGCCCCAGGGGATGAAGTCAACCGTGGAACGCACACAAACTAGTGTGCGCTCCACCACATAGCCATCCCTGCGCTACAGAAGAAACACACACCGTAAGGAGCTAATGCCCCATATTTACACAAAGCGAAATAGAGGATCCCCGAATCGCCCATAAGAGTATTAAAAAATAATAAAATCTATATGAAATAAAAGTATATATATATATATATATATATATATATATATACTGTATATATATATGTACGAAGATAACACTCTAAAAGCCACTTGGGGGGGTGTTTAAGTGATGTTCAGAATATAATTGCAAACAGATGTATACATGTACAGTCAGGTCCATAAATATTGGGACATCAACACAATTCTAATATTTTTGGCTTTATACACCACCACAATGGATTTGAAATGAAACGAACAAGATGTGCTTTAACTGCAGACTGTCGGCTTTAATTTGAGGGTATTTACATCCAAATCAGGTGAACGGTGTAAGAATTACAACAGTTTGCATATGTGCCTCCCACTTGTTAAGGGACCAAAAGTAATAGGACATAATAATAATAATCATCATAAATCTAACTTTCACTTTTTAATACTTGGTTGCAAATCCTTTGCAGTCAATTACAGCCTGAAGTCTGGAACTCATAGACATGACCAGACGCTGGGTTTCATCCCTGGTGATGCTCTGCCAGGCCTCTACTGCAACTGTCTTCAGTTCCTGCTGTTCTTGGGGCATTTTCCCTTCAGTTTTGTCTTCAGCAAGTGAAATGTATGCTCAATGGGATTCAGGTCAGGTGATTGACTTGGCCATTGCATAACATTCCACTTCTTTCCCTTAAAAACCTCTTTGGTTGCTTTTGCAGTATGCTTTGGGTCATTGTCCATCTGCATTGTGGAGCGCCGTCCAATGAGTTCTGAAGCATTTGGCTGAATATGAGCAGATAATATTGCCCGAAACACTTCAGAATTCATCCTGCTGCTTTTGTCAGCAGTCACATCATCAATAAATACAAAAGAACCAGTTCCATTGGCAGCCATACATGCCCACGCCATGACACTACCACCACCATGCTCCACTGATGAGGTGGTATGCTTATAAACATGAGCAGTTCATTTCCTTCTCCATACTCTTCTTTTCCCAGCACTCTGGTACAAGTTGATCTTGGTCTCATCTGTCCATAGGATGTTGTTCCAGAACTGTGAAGGCTTTTTTAGATGTCGTTTGGCAAATTCTAATCTGGCCTTCCTGTTTTTGAGGCTCACCAATAGTTTACATCTTGTGGTGAACCCTCTGTATTCACTCTGGTGAAGTATTTTCTTGATTGTTGACTTTGACACACATACATCTACCTCTTGGCGAGTGTTCTTGATCTGGCCAATTGTCATCCACCACAGTTGTTTTCCGTGGTCTTCCGGGTCTTTTGGTGTTGCTGAGCTCACCGGGGCGTTCCTTCTTTTTAAGAATGTTCCAAACAGTTGTTTTGGCCACGCCTAATGTTTTTGCTATCTCTCTGATGGGTTTGTTTGGTTTCTTCAGCCTAATGATGGTTTGCTTCACTGATAGTGACAGCTCTTTGGATCTCATCTTGAGAGTTGACAGCAACAGATTCCAACTTGAAATGAACTCTGGACCTTTTATCTGCTCATTGTAATTGTGATAATGAGGGAATAACACACACCTGGCCATGGAACAACTGAAAAGCCATTTGTCCCATTACTTTTGGTCCCTTAGCAAGTGGGAGGCACATATGCAAACTGTTGTAATTCCTACATCGTTCACCTGATTTGGATGTAAATGCCCTCAAATTAAAGTTGACAGTCTGCAGTTAAAGCACATCTTGTTTGTTTCATTTCAAATCAATTGTGGTGGTGTATAGAGCCACAAATGTTAGAATTGTGTCAATGTCCCAATATTTATGGACCTGACTGTATACATAAATCTATAAAATTCAGATTTCTTATAACCCTTGATTATAGTTTTATAGTTTTATATAAGACATAAGACATAAAAGGTTTTTAATAAATTAAATTTAAATAAATTGGTATTAAATTGATATTAAATTCATTTTACTAATAAGCACATCCATCAATTGTGGTAAAAAGAATTAATAGGATAATTTTAAATAAATAATTTTTAGATTAGTTTTAAATACATTAATGGAAAAAGTTATCAAATAAAATATAATGAAAACGGTAGTATTATCAGATAAAGATAAAGCAA
This sequence comes from Bufo bufo, assembly GCF_905171765.1. NCBI lineage: Eukaryota > Metazoa > Chordata > Amphibia > Anura > Bufonidae > Bufo > Bufo bufo. Next base: position 551,066,816 of record NC_053390.1, on the reverse strand, counting down.
TACTATAGAATATAAGATATAAATATAATATGCTTAAAAATATTATTTTAAAATATTATTTTATATAATTATAAAATTAAAAAAATAAAATTAAAATAATATTTTTAAGCATATTGTTAAGCATATTATATTTATATCTTATATTCTATAGTATTGCTTTATCTGATAATACTAAGGTCTTCAATTGATTTTATTTGATAACTTAATCCATTAATGTATTTAAAACTAATCTAAACATAATTTATTTAAAATTATCCTATTAATTCTTTTTACCACAATTGATGGATGTGCTTATTAGTAAAATTAATTTAATATCAATTTAATACCAATTTATTTAAATGTAATTTATTAAAAACCCTTAGACTATAATCAAGGGTTATAAGAAATCTGAATTTTATAGATTCATGTATACATGTATACATGTATACATCTGTTTGCATTTATATTCTGAACATCACTTTAACACCCCCCCCCCCCCCCCCAAGTGGCTTTTAGAGTGTTATCTGCGTATATATATACAGTACAGACAAAAAGTTTGGACACACCTTCTCATTTAAAGAGTTTTCTTTATTTTCATGACTATGAAGGCATCAAAACTATGAATTAACACATGTGGAATTATATACATAACAAACAAGTGTGAAACAACTGAAAATATGTCATATTCTAGGTTCTTCAAAGTAGACACCTTTTGCTTTGATTACTGCTTTGCACACTTTTGGCATTCTCTTGATGAGCTTCAAGAGGTAGTCCCCTGAAATGGTCTTCCAACAGTCTTGAAGGAGTTCCCAGAGATGCTTAGCACTTGTTGGCCCTTTTGCCTTCACTCTGCGGTCCAGCTCACCCCAAACCATCTCGATTGGGTTCAGGTTCGGTGACTGTGGAGGCCAGGTCATCTGGCGCAGCACCCCATCACTCTCCTTCATGGTCAAATAGCCCTTACTTTCAAAGTTTTCCCAATTTTTCGGCTGACTGACTGACCTTCATTTCTCAAAGTAATGATGGCCACTCGTTTTTCTTTACTTAGCTGCTTTTTTCTTGCCATAATACAAATTCTAACAGTCTATTCAGTAGGACTATCAGCTGTGTATCCACCTGACTTCTCCTCAACGCAACTGATGGTCCCAACCCCATTTATAAGGCAAGAAATCCCACTTATTAAACCTGACAGGGCACACCTGTGAAGTGAAAACTATTTCAGGGGACTACCTCTTGAAGCTCATCAAGAGAATGCCAAGAGTGTGCAAAGCAGTAATCAAAGCAAAAGGTGGCTACTTTGAAGAACCTAGAATATGACATATTTTCAGTTGTTTCACACTTGTTTGTTATGTATATAATTCCACATGTGTTAATTTATAGTTTTGATGCCTTCATAGTCATAAAAATAAAGAAAACTCTTTGAATGAGAAGGTGTGTCCAAACTTTTGGTCTGTACTGTATATATATATATATATATATACTTTTATTTCATAAAAAACATACAGATTCGGGGATCCTATATTTCGCTTTGTGTAAATATGGGGCATTAGCTCCTTACGGTGTGTGTTTCTTCTGTAGCGCAGGGATGGCTATGTGGTGGAGCGCACACTAGTTTGTGTGCGTTCCACGGTTGACTTCATCCTCTGGGGCCGCCCATCACGTGGTTCTCCCTGCACTCCATGTGGTTACACGAGCATCCAGTTAGTTTAAGTGGAACACACGTGACCATGTAAGTTCCATTGGTCACGTCACATTCTTTAGACCGCCCGCTGCACGGACGTCCCTTGATCTTCATCTCTGCTATGTAAGCCGACCATCGATTTACAATCTATTTATTATTATCCTATATTAAGTTGGATGTGTTTACATTAATACCTACATTATAGTCCAGTGGAACGCACATATGCTCCTATGCGTTCCACGGACGTCATGTCCGGTTCCACCCCCAGCTACCGGATTAATTAAGAATTTTTACTTATTTCCTAAATTTCAACATGTTAATTCAAATAATAACATCTAATGTTACTTCCCAAGATTATTGTAAAGCATATATATTGATTGGTTTTCATCTTTGTGTGTATGTGAATGATGTAATTTCCGGGCACCTGGTAGATTCTGTGTCACATGGTCTGTTGTGGGTGCGGCTCACAGCTTTATCCTACCTCACAATGCATTTGTGACACCACTATGGAGGCATGTGAGAGCCTTGCTGTGAGTTAATTGCACTGTTCAGACCCTGTTCATACACCACGGGCAGGTTAGTGGTAGGACCCCATGCGTGCTGAGACACCGTGACGTGGTGCATGATATGTTCCTGACTGGAAGATATTGGCAAAGTTCTCAGCTTTTAACATTGGCCTGAGGAATTAGCTAGTATTTTCAGTTGCGTATCATTTTGGTGCATTTTTTGCAGTGAATTGCAAAGGGTGGTCCCTTATGGGTGGTGCGAGGGCACCCCCCAAAATAACTACTCGTTAACAAAACTGAATGTAAAGAAAGGGGTAGTAACGTATTTAAAACCTAACTTTTATTAGGAAAATTAGAAGTCCCAATGATGGGAAAAGAACCCCTACCAGACAAACAAAACACACAACTTCAGGGGACCTGAGGTGGCAGGTCGCCTGATGGTCAGATACACGTTCACGTCTCTGAGTAAAACAGGAGGCGAACTGTATGACCTATAGACATAAACAAAAACAAAAAGTGAAGACCGTGGTGGGTATGCCATGGTCTTGTAACATGCCAAATAGGCGGGGTAAGGGTGGGTCTTACCGGTGGTGGACGGATGGACCGTCAAGTCCAGTACCCAGAAGGAGGTGTTCTCACGTGTGGATACGTCCTCCAGTTGGTGGTCACTTTATACAGGAGGGCCACAGGGAAAAGTCTATCCCTGGTAATGCCCTACTTGGCCTATCGAGCCCTAAAGTGCCTGCTAACACGGGGTCCTATCCCCGCAAGGGGTGGCCCCGTCCGGAACCTAACCCTAAAATAGATAACCCTAGTTGGCCCTGTGAGGACAGGGGATGGCCCAGTGGGGCTTGCGGACCAGGGTACACTATTAAGATGGAGGTGAAAACAAGTATGCAGATATGCTCAGAGTCCCTACGAGTTTCGTTAGAGAGTATATCCTACTATATATATCCTGCAGTAAGGGAATAAAGGCGACTACCTATAGCGGACCCCTTAACTCATCAGGGGACAGGGGTACAAGGTAGACAATAAACCCCCGCTCACAGCCCATCTGTGTGGTTATAGCAGATGCAGGGAGGGGGTATGTATAAGAGTGGCGCAGACTTAACAGGACTTGGTAGTCCAAAGGTAACCCGGATTCCTACAAAGTAAAAAACATCGATAGGAATACAGTCAGGCTGGGGCGCTCGCTACACTCAATACAGAGGCATGTTGTGTAGAAGTACTTACTGTTTAGCATGAGGGTCGAATGGCTTCCATCATGAGGTGCGGCAAGGTAGATGCACGTGCCGACCATCTGCCGGCGTCTGACAGCGCATATAGGCGCGCTGTGTGGTTTAAATGAAGGGGGAAGATGACTCGGCGCATGCACGGTGGGCGCGGCCAGTGCTCACGCGATTTGGTGAGTGTCATGTGATGCGGCCGGCCGCGTCCTCGCATGCGCAATTGCCAAAGAGGGCAGCAACATCGCAGCGCAGCCTCACCAACGTCACGGCGCCCCAAACGCGTCATATGAAGGGGGCGTGGCCAAGGCGGGTCGCCGCGGCAGCTGTCCAGGAGAAGTGGCAGGTGGGGGAGGAGCCGCTTGTGTGACAAAGCGGCTCCTACAACAGAACACCTGCCGGTGCTGGGGAGGACAGAAACCATCCCCTCCAGCATGGGACCTAAACGGGGAGTAATATGGCAGTTAGATCGCGGGTAAAGACAGGGTATATTAACTCTTCGTGGAGACATATGTTGGTGTCTGCTCACTTTTCTAATCTGGTCATGACCTCAGCTGACCATTTACATAAGGCAGATAGCACAGAGAAGGGGAAATATAAACCCCTTGTAATACGGTAATAAATGAGGGGTAAATACGGGACAAATGGTGGAGAGTAATAAAAATAAATATAAAAAGCCTCAATAATATATATAGTGTCATAGACGGAACGATGGAATCCATGGCGTAATGGCAATCTGAGTTAGGAACCCAGGGCACGTAGAACGGGGAGGAACCTCATGGTATTAGGGGGGATGAAGTGGTGTTGAGACCGGGGCTCATTGAAGCGATTTGGGTGCCATAGATAATCTGGATGCCCTATTTTGTTTTTCATTCCTGTATTTTTCAAAAACCCCTAAGGTGCCTATGTCCATGGTGTGTAAGATTGGCTGGTATACAGGTAGGTCACAAAAAGCAGCCAAATTGTAACTGGTCATTCAGACCAAGGGGTTGGGTGGTTTTTAATTTAAAGATCCACCAGCACTCTCTCTGGAGGATCTTTTTATCCCAGTCTCCCCCTCGCAGTGGCTTCCTGATTTTTTCCAGGCCTACGAATGTTACAACTGATGCCCGTCCCCCATGGGTGGAGTGGACATGTCTTGCCACTGGGGTATCCCTGTTATTGCGGATATCGCCCATGTGTTCACCTATGCGTACCCGTAGTTCCCTACGGGTCTTACCCACATATTTCATACCGCACTCACAGGTAAGGAGGTAAATAACCCCTGTGGTGCGACAGTTTATGAAATCGCGTATATGGTGGGCAAAACCCGTGGGGTCAGATGTTAGTGACTTACACTGCGTAACAAATTTGCAAAAAGTGCAGCGGCCGCACCTAAAGCATCCGCTGGGTGGGCTATGCAGCCACGTACTTTTCTTAGGGGGATTGTAGTGGCTATGGACGAATTGGTCCCTTAGGTTGGTCCCTCTCCTATAGGTCACTGATGGGTGGGGGCTGACCACGTCGGCCAGGTCTGGATCCATCAGGAGGGTACCCCAGTTCCGTCCAAGAATTTCTTTCATTTGTGTGGCCGCTGAATCGAATGTGCCTATAACCCTAAGTTTGTTTTGTCGCTCAGCTTTCTGGTCCACAGTCGGATGTAACAGTCTGGTGCGTGTCGTCTGTCGTGCTCGCTGATACGCCTGTCTAAGAGTATTGTCCGGGTATCCCCGTGCTAGAAAGCGTTCTCTCAACTCTTTTGCCTGGCACCTGAATTCCCGCTCGTCGGAGCAGTTGCGTTTGAGCCGTAGGTATTGGCCAACGGGGATCCCCTGCTTCAATGGGACAGGGTGGCAACTGTCCCATCAAAGCAGCAAGTTAGTCGAGGTTTCTTTGCGAAATATGGTAGTCTGTAGACCCCCTTTGGTATCTCTGGAAATGCATAGGTCCAGGAAAGGGAGATTGTTAAGTACGATGGATGAGGTGAATTTGAGATTAATGGTGTTATGGTTTAACTCCTCCACCATCCTGCTGAAGTCATCCTCTGAGCCGCTCCACAGAACGAATATATCGTCTATGTAGCGAGCCCAGAGGATTATGTACTCGGTGTACCATTCAGGCACATCGCCGAAGACGGTGGTCTCTTCCCACCAGCCCAGGAGCAAGTTAGCATACGATGGTGCGCAGGAACTCCCCATCGCAGTGCCCCTGAGCTGGTGGTAAATTCGACCATCAAAAAGGAAACAGTTGCTTGTGAGCACAAAGTTCAGGAGGTGGAGAACCAGCTCGTTGTGAGCAGCTAACTGTAGTCCTCTAGCCCTCAGATAGTGTGCAGTGTCTGTGAGCCCCTTTTCATGGGGGATGGAGGAATACAGGGCCTCAACATCGATGGATGCCAAGAACCAGCTAGGTTCAAGGTTGAGGTTCTCAAGTTTGGAGAGTAGGTCACCTGTATCCCTCACATATGATGGAAGGGACTGCACGAATGGACCCAATATGCGATCCACATAAATCCCGCAGTTCTGCGGTAGACTGCCTACCCCCGACACAATCGGACTGCCCTTAAGGGGCAGGGTACCCTTGTGGACCTTGGGTAGGCAGTAGAACGTTGCCATTATGGGATGCGCTGGGTACAGATATTCAAATTCTTCACCACTGATGAGTCTTTCTGTTTTGGCTTTAGACAAGATCTCCCTCAGTTCCTGCTGGAATCTGGGGGTCAGGTCAGATGATAGTACCTCATAGCCTTGTTTGTCACTCAGTAACGTGAGACACATATCGCGATAGGCTAGGGTGTCCATGATGACCACGTTACCACCTTTATCAGAGGGCTTGATCATGATGTTACTATCATGTGACAGCTCTTTAATTGCTTGTCTCTCCTTCCAACTGCAATTCAGCAATGGTCTGTTTGAGGAAAACATCTACACATGAGATGTCCCCCACAGGAGGCATTTTGGTGCTCCTGTTCTTTAGGTCAGTGAAAGGGCCTGTGCCATCTGGGTAATCCGGTGTACTGTCCAGATTGAATAGAAAGTGTACATCGCTAAGAATCTCCACCGGCACGCCCAGCTCCCGGCTCTCCTTCTTGTCTTTAAGCCTAAAGTGTTTGTGCCACTTAAGCTTACGGGCGAACAGGTGGAGATCCTTAGTCCAACGGAAGAGGTCAAATTGGGTAGTGGGGACAAAAGATAAGCCTCGTCTCAGTACCCTGGTCTCCACCTCAGTTAGGGAACGTGATGATAGATTAATAACCAGTTTGTCCTCGGTGTGCCCTATTGGTTGGGCGGAGGATTGATGTTTCGATTCCGTAGTGGGTACTGCATGGTCTGCCCTAAAAAAGAGGCAGATGATGATGGCTGTGGGGCAGATGGCTGTTGGCCGGAGGGTGCGCATTGTGCTTGGTCGTATGACTGGTATGTGTTATATCGACCACCCCGACCGCCCCGGCGCTTAGATCTGAAGTTACCACGCCCACGTCCCCTATTCCTGGGATATCTATCCCTCTCACTATCGGAGACGTCTGTGTCAGTAGAGGATACGTCAGTTCTTTGGGATAAGTCAGGGTTGGTAAGGAACAGGTAGGCTTTATTCTCTTTAAAGTCCTGGGAATCCCTTACTGCAGGATATATATAGTAGGATATACTCTCTAACGAAAGCGTAGGGACTCTGAGCATATATGCATACTTGTTTTCACCTCCATCTTAATAGTGTACCCTGGTCCGCAAGCCCCACTGGGCCATCCCCTGTCCTCACAGGGCCAACTAGGGTTATCTATTTTAGGGTTAGGTTCCGGACGGGGCCACCCCTTGCGGGGATAGGACCCCGTGTTAGCAGGCACTTTAGGGCTCGATAGGCCAAGTAGGGCATTACCAGGGATAGACTTTTCCCTGTGGCCCTCCTGTATAAAGTGACCACCAACTGGAGGACGTATCCACACGTGAGAACACCTCCTTCTGGGTACTGGACTTGACGGTCCATCCGTCCACCACCGGTAAGACCCACCCTTACCCCACCTATTTGGCATGTTACAAGACCACGGCATACCCACCACGGTCTTCACTTTTTGTTTTTGTTTATGTCTATAGGTCATACAGTTCGCCTCCTGTTTTACTCAGAGACGTGAACGTGTATCTGACCATCAGGCGACCTGCCACCTCAGGTCCCCTGAAGTTGTGTGTTTTGCTTGTCTGGTAGGGGTTCTTTTCCCATCATTGGGACTTCTAATTTTCCTAATAAAAGTTAGGTTTTAAATACGTTACTACCCCTTTCTTTACATTCTGCATTTTTTGCAGTGAATTGTGTATGTATATTTTTTCATCTGCACAATGTATCATTTTGTGTAAGATGTTCTTGTGGTGCATGCAGTCCGCGCCGACATCCTCTATTGTACGCATGTTTTGCTGGGGATTGCTGTTGTCTGCAAACCGCATGCGGAGGAATTGCTCCCCCGCTTATAGACTCACTACAGTGTCTGGGTTTGGAGCATTTTCACCCGTTTGGGCCACTTTTTTCGAGTTTTTGCATTTAGTTGATCCCTTAAAAGATTTTGGATAACCTCGTTTTTTCCCTTCTTTCTCCTTTTTCACGTTTTCGATTTAATACCAAAGATAACAGTGATAGAAACTCAAGCTGGACGAATAACATATTTTAATTAAATGATTTCACCAACTATCGATTACATAGTATTGTGGGGCAAACTGGACACCCAAAATGAATAATAAGGTTGCACCCCCCCTGCAAAAATATTTTGCTCACCAATGCATCTGAAATGAAAAAGCGACTTTGAAATCTTCAAATTTCCTACCATTGTGTTTCTCTAGGTGCTATGCAGAACCATGTATCTCTATGGTAACAGACAACAAATAAATAATTTGTAGTCTGTTCCTGCAGTCATATTCTTTTCATACGTTCCTCTGCTTTAGACAACACAGGATGTGTTTATTGTCTGGGTCAATGGAAATGCATCAGTCTGCTTAGGAACTGTAGACACAAAACAGTAGGATCGTTATTGAAGACTGTTTGCAAAGTTGCTTGATTGCAAATGTGTATAACTAACATTTTTCCAGAACAAGTAATTAGAATCAATAGAATTGAAGATGTGAAGGAAACAACATGCAGGAAAACTCTAATGCTGCAAAGTGTTCAACAATGGTTTGATCATCTTATCTGTCATACCGCGCTAAGGTGAGTGACCTCAAGTGCATCTTTCTGGTTGGTTGTATTAACAAATGCACACATAAATGCTTAGATAAGCCGTGTGACATGTGTATGTTAAAAAATATGTAACTAATACTGAACTTGTATTTCTACAATATTTCTCTTAAAGGGGTTGTGTCATCTCAGGCTTTGATGGCATATCATAGTATAGTCAGAATGGCACTGTGTATGCGCACTGTGGTCTCCATTAATTTCTATGGGAGTTCTGAAAATAGGTGAACAAGCGTGGAGAGCTCACAGCGCAAGCGCGGTCACTATTCAATTCGCTTCTATGGGACTGCCAAAAATATTGTTAACTTTACTAAATAATAGTGCTAAAAAAAGAAAAACAAAAAACTTTATTAAGGTCTCAATTGAAAACATAAATGTGAAGTGGCTATCTGCCTCTTTTCATCATATTTCTCTGGGCATGAGGGGTAGAGGGTCTCAAAAATACACAATACTCCTTAATTCCCACATATACAGCATAGGGTGCTATTAGGCAGTGTACTCCATTAATCCCCACCTATACAATCAAAGGTGCTAGTAGGCAAATTCTAGCCAACAGCACTCTAGGAATAGGGATGAACAGCGCACTAGGACCCTGTGTAGCTGAACTGCCAATACTTGTCTTGCTATGATAACCTGAGCCTATACCTTTGCCCATTTGAATTTGCGGCAATATTGGCTCACTACAACCACAAACCTACAGATACCTAGTGCTGCCCTATCATAGATCCCTACTACACTCCCCTCGATTTACCTTACAGGCTACACTCAAAACTTTGTCTCCTATCTAGCATTCTGCTGGCTATTTTCAGCAGGAAAACTAGTCAAGCAAGCAGAATGCTAGATAGGAGACAAAGTGTCATGGGGTAGAGTCGTGGGTATAAAGATAGAGTGGAGGTGCACCCCCTGAGCTGCCACCCGGTCCCCTGTCCCTGCCTACTTGCACCACCCGCCCTAGGTGACGGGGCGCAACTGGGCGACAGTCCCTGACCTAAGCTAAGTGCAAGAAGAGAGATAGAGACAGCAGGGAAGCGGACAGCCAAATAGAGATAGCACTAGAGCAGACAGAGAGGTGGAACAAGCAAGGTACCACCAAAAACAGAAGGGCGAGGTGGGTCAACTAGCCGGGGTCAGTCCAGGAAGTCACTTCAGTACAAGAGAAGAGGCAAAGATAAAATCCAAAAGCAAGCCGAGGTCAAAATCCGAGAGTTAGCGTCAAGGTTCAGGGAGCAGGCAGAAGAGGTGTCAGGAAGCAGATCAAGGGTTAAATCCAAAGGTAAGCTAAATAACAATAATAATACACAGCCTAAGGGACCAAAGTCACAGGCAACCTGTAGCCAGCAGGTTGCCTGTATTTATAGAGGGGAGTGAGGGTCATGTGACGTGGACAGCGTCACATGACCGACAGACAAACAAGTCGAGCACCGAGTGATCAGCACGGCGCTCAAGGCAGACCTAGGAGCAGGGAGCCTCCCAGCTAGCAAAGGCAGCCCTGGGAACGAAGCTGAACACAGATCCTCGCTCCCGAAGCTAAGCAGCAGGTCTGCGGCTGATGGGAGACCGAGTGCGCCTTCGGCGCCCTGTTATGCAAAGTTTTGAGTGTAGTTTTGAGTAAGGGGCAAGAATTTGCCTGCTAGCAGCTTTGATTGTATAGGTAGGGATTAAAGGAGTACACTGCCTAATAGCACCCTATGTTATTGTGTTATGTGGGAATTAAGGAGTATTGTGTATGTTGGAGACCCTCTACCCCTCATGCCCAGAGAAATATGATGAAAAGAGGCAGATAGCCACTTCACATTTATGTTTTCAATTGAGACCTTAATAAAGCTTTTAGTTTTTCTTTTTTTTAGCACTATCATTTAGTAAAGTTACCAATTCATCACGATAGGCACAAATCTCCTGATACTCTTCTAAGTTAACTGACACCCAGAATGGAGGGCGGCCATACATGCGTGGCTGCTTTCATCTCACTTCAGGGGTCCCTTTCTGGAGATAGGTGAGGGTTTCAGAGGTGGGACCCACACCTATCTGACACTGGTGGCATATCCAAGCAATATGTCACTAATAGTGGCATATCCTATCAATATGCCACCAACGTCTAAAATGATACAACCCATTTAATATATGAGACATTTTCGTAGATTATTTTATAACATCTTAAGTCCAAAGTTGGAATTTTCACACATGACCCTCCAATAAATTCTATGACATGCCTGAACACATTCTGAAATAGTATTAGGTTTATGATGTTTTTTTATGGCTGTACCTTTAGATAAGTTTCCATCTCCAATTTCATTAATACACATTGGAATACCTTTAATGCATAAGCAGTGAGCTTTGTCTTTGCACCCCTTAGCATTCATTGAATAGGAAAATGAATCAGTACATTTTAGGATTTGAGCGGTTTCCCTTCCATAACAACCAAACAACAATATAATATGACATTTTAATTGCACTGAATACACAACAATACAATGGTTGTATGTGACATAAAAGTCATTTAAAAAGAAACCGACTGGCTTCCAATTATTAAGATTAGACATACCAGAAATACCTGACTATTGCCAGAGCAGCTAACAACATAGGATAAATATTTGCTAAACAGTCACATCTTAAAGTGTACCTGGTGCTAGTATTTCCTTTGTAGAAATCATGAATGCATGCAAATAAATATATCTAATTAGGGGAGATTTTCCCCAGCTGTCTTAAAGGGGCTTTCCACAAAAAATATTCTACAGTTTTCAAACCAGCACCTGGATCTTAATACTTTAGCAATTGCATGTAATAAAAAAATTTGTACAGCCACTGAGTTATTCAATAAAATGTATCTGTATAGCGCCACCTGCTGTTTGTTTGTTTTTCTTATTTCTTTGACCTGCTCACTGAGATGCCTGCACATGCTCAGTTTAATCTTTTAACTGCCTCCTGAGCTGTGATATGGAGAGCATGGACACGCCCCCTTAGCTGCAGCAGAAAAGACACTCCCCTTGAGCTGTCAGCTTGATATAAATCTAGCAGAGCAATGAATGGGGGAGATCTCTGGATCCATGTGAGGTACAGGGCTGGTTCTAGCTTTGTTAGAAAGACTGTCATTTACTATATGATGTCTGGTTTTAATTTTTTACATTTGTCATGGTGCAGTGTCCTGAAACACACTGCTTAATACTGTGATCATGTTTCATGTAAATTGTGCTTATATAGAAGTTCCAATAAAGTTGCATAGGGAGGGGGAGGTTCTAACAAGCCTTCCAGGGCTGACTCACAGTACAGAGGAGAAGGAGAAGAAGGTCAGTGTGTGTGATGTCTGACCTCAGCAGCCATTTTGGAGAGTTATCCAAACTCCATAGTTAGTTCCATGAACCAGCCTGTAGAAGGGAACGATTACAGAAGAACCAGGCAACTCAGAGGGGGAGTGAGAATATTAGCAAAGGAAGGTCGTTTATCAGGCTCTAGTCTCCTTTGCATTAGGTGGAGAGATTCTAAGCTACAAGCTGCCCACCATAACCAAGGACAGAAAGGCCATCTGTCAGAACATAGTATTCCTAGAGAGGATACAGAAGTATATGATTATACAGTACAGCAGATATAGTACATCCCTCCAGCCTGGAGAAATAGGGGAGAAAGATTGATTGTTATAGAAAACTGCTTCTTATGCAACTTCTGGAAACTAATCTGAATCACTGTAAAAGCTGCCTTGCTATTAATAACTTTTGCATTCATTGATGACCTTTGGATCAGCTTAAGTAAAGTACTGAGAGTTTGTTAAGAAACTTGGTCTCCTTATTCCACATCATATCCTAATTGCACCTCACGGTGCTAACATCATGAACACAGGGGTCCAGCCACCAAAGCACCCTAAGCATACCCACTACCATCAAGGGCACCTCAACTTCCATCTGGCTGGTGTTCCCTGCAATAGAGAGTTCCCCGGAAGATTTAGCGCTGTCTTCCTCATCACTGTACACCGACCCAGAGAGCTGCAAAACTGTGAGTACGACTACTACCACCATCAGCCCACCGTGCACTCACATATTGCCCCTGCGGTCCAGTCCGCTGCATAATTTTGGCGTCCCCGAACAGGATCCAAATCCTTTGTGCCTTAGTATAAACAATATACATGTGCTCTCAGATCACTGCTGAAGCTTACAGCATCTGTAAAACCCCATACAAGTGACTGTATTGCATTTATTTGCTACTGGTAAAATGGGTTAATCAGCCATTTTGTTTTTGCTATCCACATACTGAGGGAGCCAAACAGCCAGCCTCCACAGAGGAACAAAAGTGTCTGAGTGCAAGTTCCTAGAAGGACAGAAAATCCAGCTGTACCCATAGAGGAAGTGAAGGCAGATTGACCTTGAAGAAAAAAAAAAAAATAGAGGTCCAACTCCCCTGCAGAGTTATCCATGAATGTCAGAGTGAGTGCAGTTGGGGAAAATTAACCTTAATAAGGACTGTTTGGGATCACAATCTGCCTTACAGAACACCATACTCCTCTATATTAAGCTGTCACGGCGACTCTTAAAGGAGCCACGCACCAAGTCTGCTGCCGTTGCCCATAGCAACGCAATAAGTAGGTAAAACCATATTTAATCTGCATTATATTGAAAGACTGTCATTGCCATGTCTGAACAAGGGGATAGTAAGCAGCCTGTTCTCAGCAGGTTCCCTGCAGCAGCCGCAGCTAGTTCCGATGCAGCACCAGCCGCTGCAGCACCAAGCATCATGTCCTTAACAATGCCTTATTTTCTACGTGAGCAAGGGTGCAGCCCTTCTCACCGTGTGGGACGCCACACTAGGTGTAGCACCCTACTGGTACATCACCACCCCTGTCTGCATATTATTTTCAGTACCAGTGACTGGCCAACAATCCCTAATAGGGAAATATTAACAGCAACAGACTTTCATCTCGCTACTTTTTTCTGCATAATATATTTCTTCTGCATAACATTTTTTATAACAGTGACCGGCCAGCAATCCCTACCAGGGAAATATTACAAGTAACAGACTTCCACCTCGCTACATTTTTTCCTTACATTTTTTTTACTTTATTCTTACTGTTACTAACCACATGGGATACCTACCCAGAGTGACAGCAAATGATTGAAGGCGAACTCTGTGCTGAATGACTATATCTGTACCCCCACTATTGCAATTGCAATTATATATTTAAATATTTCTACCCCTGATTTTTACCTTTTAGCTTTTATCCTCCATTCTTTAACCATCATGCTCTTTTAGTTGATCAATATCACTGAATTTTAAATCGAATTTATGCACACCATCCCCCCCATTATATTTTTATTAGTGATATTGATACTTAATAAACACATTTTTTTACCCACCAACTTGTCTACATTGCTCTTTGTAGTGTACTACCAGGTGAAGAGTGCCAATTTTCTACATACATTTTATTGCATATTCCTCCTTCCTGATTGGGTGAATCAGTCAAACCTAGAGCACCTACACATTGTATTGGCCAGGTGAGCCACCAGCAACCCATTCTCAGAAGCTACCATCCGCCAAAGATTTTATTGGTTTGGAATGAGAGAAGATATTGAAAATTGGTGTCGAGAATGTTCTACTTGTGCCTTTGGAAGAAGTGAAAGACATGACCAAAGAGCACCATTGCATCCCATTGTAAGCCGAACACCTCTAGAAATAGTGACTATTGATCACGTGAAGCTAGAACCAAGTCGCTCAGGATATACCTACGCCGTGACAATAATTGATCACTGCACTAAATTTGTTGTAGCTGTACCTGCTAAAGACTTGACAGCCAAAACCGCTGCAAACGTTTTCTGGAAGAATTTCCTGTTGCCCTATGGATGCCCTGAAAAGATTCTCACAGATCAAGGATCTGCCTTTGAATCCCAACTCTTCCATCTACTATGTTCACTTCACAATTGTCAGAAGATGAAAACAACTGCGTACCATCCTTAAAGGGACACTGACAGGCCCAATAAGCATATTTAGGTATATATATGACCGTACAGGTCTTATAAAGTGAATTAGAATCATCTAAGTATCCCCCCTGTCCACCTTATAAATACAGTAAACTGAAGTTTTATAACCTGCTTGAATCGCCTTCAATCTGGGGCGGCGTTTCATCTCCACTTGTGCCCAGCCAGCCGCCCCCCAACTGCCGTTTTGAAGCGCCGCCCAGCTCATCAATATTCACTTCGCTGGGCGGCTAATACTGTGCCCGGCGCAAGATCCGGCGCATGCCCAATACAATCCTATGGGCATCGGCCTCCGGCTCATCTTCAGTGCATGCGCCCGGCACCCTCACTGGCCGGGATCACATCGCACCTGCGCACAGTCTGCATTTCAGAGGCCGATGCAGCCTCTGCTTTATGCGCATGCACCGGGCACAGTTCTCCTTTATGCGCATGCGCCGGGCACAGTTCAGAGCAGCTCTTCAGAGTAGCCGCTCAGCGAAGTGAATATTGATGAGCTGGGCGGAGCTTCAAAACGGCAGTTGGGGCGAGGCTGGCTGGGCGCAAGTGGAGATGAAACGCCGCCCCTTGGGCAGATTGAAGATGATTCAAGCAGGTTATAAAACTTCAGTTTACTGTATTTATAAGGTGGACAGGGGGGATACTTAGATGATTCTAATACACTTTAGAAGACCTGTACTGTTATATATATATATACCTAAATATGCTTATTGGGCCTGTCAGTGTCCCTTTAAGGTAACGTACTTTGCGAGAAAATGAACGAAACCTTGATTGAAATGTTGAGAGCTGTACCACCTGCTAAAAGAACTGATCGTCCAACTCCACTACCTCAATTGAGCTATCTTTACAACAATACCATCCATTGTTCTACTGGATACACCCCATATTACCATATGTTTGGTCATCAAGGCAGATTACCTGCAGATCTCAATTTGGCTGTACAAGTTGCAGATTCCATCAATCCTTTACCACAAACAGATTGGGTGAGTGAACATCAAAAACGCCTAGCTGATGCCCAAGAGATTGTCCAGATCTGCATGGCGAATGTACGCCAAATGCAACAGAAAGACTATGATCAGTCTGCAATTGCAGAACCCTTAAAAATTGGTAACCAAATAATCATCGCACTAGTAAGCAGGATAGTAAATAGGAAATAGAACCCTACATCATCGCAGCTATTCCTAATCCTGAGACTGATATCTACTAAATCACCAAAGAGAACAGAGTACCACAAATAGTGCATCGCAACTGTCTCAAGTTGTGTTTGAAAGAAATTGTCCAAGAAGAAATTCCTTTCACAGAGCAATTGTCTGAAAAGCCACCTGATCCAGAGGAACCAACACAGGCTATTGGAAAATTACTATTAGACTCAGATCCCCTTCAGTGGTTCCTTACACCATGGCATAACTTTGTTGTTCCCGCCAAGACTAATACAGCCACACTTCAGCGAGAAGAACTACCATGTGAAGGATCCTCAGAAGCTCAAGATGTACCAAGTTACCTTGAACCAAGGCCTATAGAGCCACAGCCACTTTGGAGATCCGACTGGACCACTAAAGGTCAGCCGCCTGCCCATTATAGGGAGTTCCAGCAGCTGCAGCCGAGGAGGAGACTTCCAGCCCTTCCACTTCAACTGTGATTGCATTCTTGCATCATTTAAAGCTACAGAGCCCGAGTAAGAGACTCATTGCCTTGATTATTTGCCTTGCTCTAAGGGTACTTTCACACTAGCGGCAGGACGGATCCGACAGGCTGTTCACCTTGTCGGATCCGTCCTGCCGCTATTTCGCTGTGCCGCCGCTCCGTCTCCATTGACTATAATGGGGATGGGGGCGGAGCTCCGGCGCAGCACGGCAGTTCGTGGTGAGAGGCCGTCGGACTAAAAAGTCAGACATGCAGTACTTTTAGTCCGGTGGCCTTTCGTCGTGCACTGCCGTGCTGCGCCGGTGCTCCGCCCCCGTCCCCATTATAGTCAATGGGGACGGAGCGGCGGTCCGGTGAAATAGCGGCAGGACGGATCCGACAGGGTGATCAGCCTGTCAGATCCATCCTGCTGCTAGTGTGAAAGTAGCCTAAGGACTCTCTAAAGATTCCTTTGCCCTTATTTTGCAACATTCAAGTCATGTGCCCGGAGATGGACATTCACATACTAAAGCCCTCCGTGATGTTCTGCAACGATCATGCTTCATGCCCAGGGAATGGACTCATACCCTGTGAGCCTCATGAGAAGTTTTCCTTTTTTTTGCTTACATTATGGACTATCCTGGTCTTTACTGTTCGCTGTGCCACGTCAGCACCCCCAAAACCCCAGTTACAAGAGAAACTTGTCACTCATTTTATATTGTGATGCTCCTGATATATATATATATATACAGTTGCAAGAAAAAGTATGTGAACCCTTTGGAATGATATGGATTTCTGCACAAATTGGTCATAAAATGTGATCTGATCTTGATCTAAGTTACAATAGACAATCACAGTCTGCTTAAACTAATAACACACAAAGAATTAAATGTTACCATGTTTTTATTGAACTACCATGTAAACATTCACAGTGCAGGTGGAAAAAGTATGTGAATCCCTAGACTAATAACATCTCCAAGAGCTAATTGGAGTGAGGTGCCAGCCAACTGGAGTCCAATCAATGAGATGAGATTGGAGGTGCTGGTTACAGCTGCCCTGCCCTTTAAAAAACACATACCAGTTCTGGGTTTGCTTTTCACAAGAAGCATTGCCTGATGTGAATGATGCCTCACACAAAAGAGCTCTCAGAAGACCTACGATTAAGAATTGTTGACTTGCAAGCTGGAAAGGGTTATAAAAGTATCTCCAAAAGCCTTGCTGTTCATCAGTCCACAGTAAGACAAATTGTTTATAAATAGAGAAAGTTCAGCACTGCTGCTACTCTCCCTAGGAGTGGCCGTCCTGTAAAGATGACTGCAAGAGCACAGCGCAGACTGCTCAATGAGGTGAAGAAGAATCCTAGAGTGTCAGCTAAAGACTTACAAAAGTCTCTGGCATATGCTAACATCCCTGTTAGCGAATCTACGATACGTAAAACACTAAACAAGAATGGATTTCATAGGAGGATACCACAGAGGAAGCCACTGCTGTCCAAAAAAAACATTACTGCACGTTTACAGTTTGCACAAGAGCACCTGGATGTTCCACAGCAGTACTGGCAAAATATTCTGTGGACAGATGAAACCAAAGTTGAGTTGTTTGGAAGAAACACACAACACTATGTGTGGAGAAAAAGAGGCACAGCACAACATCAAAACCTCATCCCAACTGTGAAGTATGGTGGTGGGGGCATCATGGTTTGGGGCTGCTTTGCTGCGTCAGGGCCTGGACGGATTGCTATCATCGAAGGCAAAATGAATTCCCAAGTTCATCAAGACATTTTGCAGGAGAACTTAAGGCCATCTGTCCACCAGCTGAAGCTCAACAGAAGATGGGTGTTGCAACAGGACAACGACCCAAAGCATAGAAGTAAATCAACAACAGAATGGCTTAAACAGAAGAAAATACGCCTTCTGGAGTAGCCCAGTCAGAGTCCTAACCTCAACCCGATTGAGATGCTGTGGCATGACCTCAAGAAAGCGATTCACACCAGACATCCCAAGAATATTGCTGAACTGAAACAGTTCTGTAAAGAGGAATGGTCAAGAATTACTCCTAACCATTGTGCATGTCTGATCTGCAACTACAGGAAATGTTTGTTTGAAGTTATTGCTGCCAAAGGAGGTTGAACCAGTTATTAAATCCAAGGGTTCACATACTTTTTCCACCTGCACTGTGAATGTTTACATGGTGTGTTCAATAAAAACATGGTAACATTTAATTCTTTGTGTGTTATTAGTTTAAGCAGACTGTGATTGTCTATTGTTGTGACTTAGATGAAGATCAGATCACATTTTATGACCAATTTGTGCAAAAATCCATATCATTCCAAAGGGTTCACATACTTTTTTATTGCAACTGTATATATATATATATATATATATATATATATACCAAGGAAAAAAGGCGGCACTGGTACAAAATCAGTTGAGGTTCGGGTGCACGTCCCAAGGGGAATAGGCTTCTTACCCCAATGTGTAGGTCCAGAAAAACGGGCGGCACTCCAAGAGGTAAAAGAAAGAAAGTGAACCTTTATTCACCCAGGTGGTGCAACGTTGCACCACCTGGGTGAATAAAGGTTCACTTTCTTTCTTTTACCTCTTGGAGTGCCGCCCGTTTTTCTGGACCTATATATATATATATATATATATATAGTACAAAGAAAGGGCAGCAGCACTTGTAGATGAAGCCGGGTGCAAAATCCTCTGACCTTAGGCTGTTCGGTCAAAATAATTGTAGATATCTCAAAGAAGAGGCAGCACTCCAAAGAAGAGGAGTTGAGGCCTAGTCAGTGTTTCAATCTTAGGAAAATTACTCTGTAGGATAGGCCAATGTTTTCTCAATATATATCTGCTATATCCTTACTTTGTTCTGAAAATGTTGTTACAAAAGGGATCTGTTTAGGTTTAGATTTATTTTCCTCCTCCTCCTGCGGATGCTGTATTCTCTTCAGATGTCTCGCAAATTTTTTTTGTGGATATCCCCTCTGTCTAAATTTATTGACCATTTGTCCATATCTGACCGGTAGGTTTTCTGGATCCTGTACGATTCTCCTCACGCGCAGTAATTGACTGCGTGGTAGGGACTCAATACAGGGTCTAGGATGACAGCTTTCATATCGCAATAACGTATTGCAATCGGTTGACTTGGTGAAGATGTCCGTAGACAGTCTATCACCAACAATAGACACCATTGTGTCAAGGAATTGGACCTGTTTGTTGGAGTGTGTTAATGTGAATACAATCTCACTGTCCATATCATTCAGATAACAGTGGAATTGTTCCAAGGATTTTATATCCCCTCGCCAAATGAGGAAGATGTCGTCTATGTACCGCCACCACCCCAGTACCTGACTGAAGTGGTGGGATACATAGACAAGATCCTCCTCAAGTGGCCCTATAGGTGTGTAGGGATGATCACTTGCGTGATGCAGCCTTATATACCGCACCCCCTTTTCTCCATTTAATTCAATATAATATATGTTATGTCCCCTTTAAGGACTATAATCCTCCGATATTTACGATTTGATATCCTGATTTATTTATTTACTATAACTGTTTGCAATAATCCAGCGAGTAGTGTTTACAACCCGATCATTCTCTATCAGTTTCTTTCCCTGTATAGGTCTCATTGCCGTGCTCTTACCGATCCTGGAGATTGCGATGCGTTGAGGGTAAGCGCTTCCTAGTTGCCAGGCAACGTTTCACGTGACTATATCATGTGACCGGGAGGCCGGACGGGGAGACGCCGCCCTCCGTATCGTCATGCTTCGGGGGAGGTGCCAGGTGGCTGGTGTGTGCATCATGACCGGCGTCACTTCTGGGCGCGGTCTTTGATAGTATACACCGGTATCCAGGATACCGAGCATGCGCAGTGAGATCCTAGGGACGCCAAGACGGCTGCCATCACGACACTCCACCTTGTAAGGTAGTAAGTTTTTTAATCATGCGGCCTATTGACCGCCTAATTAGCACATTCAGGTGATCACTGTAACTGAAGCACGAGGCACTTTATGAATTTGGCAATATTTATCTGCGATGGTCTATGAGATCTCACTATGTATGTAAAACCGTGGTCTGGACACATGATATATGTAATGAACTCACATTTAACTATGAAAATTTTAATGTAATTCATGTTTTTTTTAACACTATTGACCATGTTATTGTAAATCACTCTGTTAATTGACTCACTAAGCATTGTGGGTATAAATGTAGATGTTGTGACACCAATTATTATGCTTGAGAAAGACTGCAATGAGCAGTTGAAACGTTGCACAGGGGAAATAAAGCGGGTCGTTTTTCACTTTTCTTTGGAGTGCTGCCTCTTCTTTGAGATATCTATATCTATATATATATATATATATATATATATATATATGCCTAACCGAATTCTCTTATAGCCAAAGAAGACAAACCACAAGAATGGGGTAATGGTACTGTGTATATGCATGCATGCTCTTTTTATATTTTTCAGGTGATGCATCATCGTGAGTGCGTCGAGGACCACTATAGCAGGAGGGGATGCAGTGTCCTGAAACACACTGTTTAATACTGTGATCGTGTTTTATGTAAATTGTGCTTGTATAGGAGTTCCAATAAAATTGCATAGGGATGTTCAAACAAGCCTCCCAGGGCTGACTCCGCCCTGCACACAGTACAGAGAGGAGAAGGAGAAGAAGGTCAGTGTGTGTGATGTCTGACCTAAGCAGCCATTTTGGAGAGTTATCCAAACTCCATAGTTAGTTCCATGAACCAGCCCATAGAAGGAAAGATTACAGAGGAACCAGGCATTTATCAGGCTCTAGTCTCCTTTGCATTAGGTGGAGAGATTCTAAGCTACAAGCTGCCCACCATAACCAAGGACAGAAAGGCCATCTGTCAGAACATAGTATTCCTAGAGAGGATACAGAAGTATATGATTATACAGTACAGCACACATAGTACATACCTCCAGCCTGGAGAAATAAGGGAGAAAGATTGATTGTCATAGAAAACTGCTCCTTATGCAACTTCTGGGAACTAGTCTGAATCAGTGTAAAAGCTGCCTTGCTATTAATTGCATACATTGATGACCTTTGGATCAGCTTCATTAAAGTACTGGGAGTTTGTTAAGAAACTTGGTCTCCTTATTCCACATCATCTCCTAATTGCACCTCACGGTGCTGGCGTCACAAACACAGGGGCCCAGCCACCAAAGCACCCGAAGCATACCCACTACCATCAAGGGCACCTCAATTTCCATCTGGCTGGTGTTCTCTGCAACAGAGTGCCCCGGAGGATTTTGGTGCTGTCTTCCTCATGCCTGCACGCTGCAAAAACTACTATCCCCATCAGCCCACAGTGCAATCACATATTGCCCCTGCTGTCCGGTCTGCTGCAATGGCATAACCCTTTTAAATTCCCATTGTAACAACAACGGTTGTTCACGACATCTGAATTATACCCTAAATGCATAAAGCTGGAATATTTAACGGGAGGCTGAGAAAAATGGTCAGCTGACTCATAATAATGGAATAGGTGTAAGTAGTAAATGGGAGAAGATGAGATAGCAGGAAATCCCTGCTGCTCTTATCATCCATGTTCTTGCCTGCTTTAAATGGTAAGAATTATCTTTTGTCAGTAAAAAGCTTGTCTTCTGTAACATGGTAACTAAAGATAGAGAAGATCAGAGAGAAGAAGAGATGCTGCTGACTTTCTGTCTCACACTTTGAGACTCATGCTGTGAGAGGGGGAGAAAAGGTGCCCATACACTTTTAATAGCTTTCGGACCAATCCTTATTTGGACAACAGCTCTCTCTGCTCCTCCATACACATACACGCTTGGCTATATGTGTTTTCAATTGGGAACGTGAAGAAAGCCACTACTAGACAGCCTTGCTGGTGGCTTGTTTCCCAGGAGAACAAAAGGATGGCGTGTTAAAATTCAATGTGCCAGATCCTTCTCTTCATCATCTGTCCGCTGGTGGGTTTAGCCAACAATAATTTCATATGTATGTCCTATAGCTTGGTCAGAGCACACAGCACAGCTTTGACATCGGGAAGAACTGTCAACTCAGTAAGCATGGGAAGAGAAAAGGAATTTTTTCAGAAATTATTTAGAGTGGAAGAAAAGAGCTAAATTTGCAGGTAGCATAAATAATCTAATACAAATATACATCTGCCTAAAGACGAGAAGTCATCTTTCGTGATGTCAGGTGCACTATAAACAGAACTTGCATTAAAGGGGTTGCCCGGATTCAGAGCTGAACCCGGACATACCCATAATTTCACCCAGGCAGCCCTCCTGATGTTAGCATCGGAGCATGACATGCCTCGATGCGCTCCCTTGCCCTGCGCTGGATCGCACAGGGCAAGGGCTCTTTTATTTACAATAACACACTGCCAAGCGGAGGCTTCTGCCCAGCAGTGTGTTCGGTGACGTCACCGGCTCTGATGGGCAGGCTTTAGTCCTGCCCTAGCCGTTTTACAGGCTAGGGCAGCGCAAATGCCAGCCCATCAGTGCCGGTGACGTCACCGGGCTCACTGCTGGGTGGAAGCCTCTGCCTGGCAGCCCCATGGAGAGCCCGGTACGTCACCAGAACTCCAAAAAATGCTTTGATGCTCAAGTCAGGGGGGCTGCCTGGGTGAAAATGGGGATATGTCCGATTTCAGCTCTGAACCCGGACAACCACTTTAAAGGGGTTGTCCAGCCATTTTTAAGTAATGACCTATCCTCAGGATAGACCATCAGTAGTTGATCAGCGGGGGTCCAACAATCTGCACCTCCACGATCAGATGTTCTATGTAATGGACATTGCTTGTTACTGCAGCCCTGACGATTACAATGTTGACGATACAGTGTAGTTACAGCACTGACTTTAGGCGATGGAGCTACACGCTAACAGCTGGTAGGAATGTGGGGTGTTAGACTCCCAATGATCAGCTAGTGATGGTCTATACTGAGGACAACCTCTTTAATATAAAATGTAGATATATACATTTTAAAGACAAAGAAAAGAACAAGAACATAATAAATCATATAATCCCATTAGCCTAATGTGATACCATAAACTTTAATCCTCAATTTCTTCTATACCCTCATTTTAAATGTCCCACTTTGCATTATACACTTACAAGCAAAAGGGTAACAATGTTTTGAAATTTTGACTTTCAGGCTCCATATCTCACCATCCACTACAGCTTTGAGAGTGAGAGCACCATTATTCTATAGACAATCATCTTGGCTATCTCATACATAAATTGGACTTGCAACTATTTAGCATATGATTAGTTATGCAGATTCTTGTCATGTAACTGCATTGTTACTGTTTTGCTACTGGTGGTGGAACAATAGTTGTATTCTTGTATATTGCAAACAGGGGCAGACTGGGAATTTAAAGTGGCCATGGAAAAAAAACTATAAGTGGCCCCATTTTGTAGGCAGGTCAAAATTAACAGAAGGTGGGGAAACACAAGTAGGCAGGGTCAACAATACTATAGTGCAAAAGACCATCCCAGCAGAACCAAATAACATAGTGTAGCATAATATACTCCCCCAAAAGCTGTCCCTCTGTGGTGGCCATCAATAGCTACCATCTTCTGTCCTCCTCCTCCAGTTATCTTTGATTAAGATATAAAGCAGGGGGCTTAGGAAGTGAGGTGCGGGACACAGCTGTTGAATTCAAGAGGTCATGTGTGTTCGCTGGCTGGGTACTTGATTCTCAGAGTGTTAATTACTGTTGAGAGCTCATTTTGTACCTGGTCAGCAGCAGAGAGGTGGACTTGGGTGACCCCCTGGGAAATTTCCCTGTAGCGTCTATGTTCAATCCGCCCCTGACTACAAATTAAAACCTGTTCTCACATTCCCTAATTCCAAAGCAAAAGGTCACTAGTTCAAATCCAGGAGCAGCCATGAAGAAGATTTCACCAAGAAAAGAGAAACAGCATCATCCAGCTTATCTATAGCAGTATCTCGGGTAATAAAATTGCTAAACTGCATTATGTGAGTGCCATGACACTCTGGCACAACAAACACGGCAGTGTTCTATGCAAGCAACATGTGACGCACATTACACAAGTCTGAAATGGTGGCCTGAAAAAAGGTGAAGAAGCCTCGACTTCAATATCGTGATACAAAGCGTCGGCTTGAGTTTGCAAAAAAGTACGAGACCAGGATCGATGGTGGTCTCCATGCTGAGCTACAGTCAGGTCCATAAATATTGGGACACCAACACAATTCTAACATTTTTGGCTCTATACACCACCACAATGGATTTGAAATGAAACGAACAAGATGTGCTTTAACTGCAGACTGTCAGCTTTAATTTGAGGGTATTTACATCCAAATCAGGTGAACGGTGTAGGAATTACAACAGTTTGCATATGTGTCTACCACTTTTTAAAGGGACCAAAAGTAATGGGACAATTGGCTTCTCAGTTGTTACATGGCCAGGTGTGTGTTATTCCCTCATTATCCCAATTACAATGAGCAGATAAAAGGTCCAGAGTTCATTTCAAGTGTGCAATTTGCATTTGGAATCTGTTTCTGTCAACTCTCAAGATGAGATCCAAAGAGCTGTCACTATCAGTGAAGCAAGCCATCATTAGGCTGAAAAAACAAAGCAAACCCATCAAAGATAGCAAAAAAATTAGGCGTGGCCAAAACAACTGTTTGGAACATTCTGAAAAAGAAGGAATGCACCAGTCAGCTCAGCAACACCAAAATACCCGGAAGACTACAGAAAACAACTGTGGTGGATGACCGCAGAATTCTTTTCCTGGTGAAGAAAACACCCTTCACAACAGTTGGCCAGATCAAGAACAGTCTCCAGGAGGTAGATGTATGTGTGTCAAAGTCAACAATAAAGAGAAGACTTCACCAAAGTGAATACAGAGGGTTCACCACAAGATGTAAACCATTGGTGAGCCTCAAAAACAGGAAGGTCAGATTAGAGTTTGCCAAACGACATCTAAAAAAGCCTTCACAGTTCTGGAACAACATCCTATGGACAGATGAGACACCAAGATCAACTTGTACCAGAGTGATAGGAAGAGAAGAGTATGGAGAAGGAAAGGAACTGCTCATGATCCTAAGCATACCACCTCATCAGTGAAGCATGGTGGTAGTAGTGTCATGGTGTGGGCATGTATGGCTGCCAATGGAACTGGTTCTCTTGTATTTATTGATGATGTAACTGCTGACAAAAGTAGCAGGATGAATTCTAAAGTGTTTCGGGCAATATTATCTGCTCATATTCAGCCAAATGCTTCACAACTCATTGGATGGCGGTTCACAGCGCAGATGGACAACGACCCAAAGCATACTGCAAAAGCAACCAAAGAATTTTTTAAGGGAAAGGAGTGGAATGTTATGCAATGGCTAAGTCAATCACCTGACCTGAATCCGATTGAGCATGCATTTCACTTGCTGAAGACAAAACTGAAGGGAAAATGCCCCAAGAACAAGCAGGAACTGAAGACAGTTGCAGTAGAGGCCTGGCAGAGTATCACCAGGGATGAAACCCAGCGTCTGGTGATGTCTATGCGTTCCGGACTTCAGGCTGTAATTGACTGCAAAGGATTTGCAACCAAGTATTAAAAAGTGAAAGTTTGATTTATGATTATTATTATGTCCCATTACTTTTGGTCCCTCAACAAGTGGGAGGCACATATGCAAACTGTTGTAATTCCTACACTGTTCACCTGATTTGGATGTAAATACCCTCAAATTAAAGCTGACAGACTGAAGTTAAAGCACATCTTGTTTGTTTAATTTCAAATCCATTGTGGTGGTGTATTGAGCCAAAAATGTTAGAATTGTGTCGATGTCCCAATATTTATGGACCTGACTGTATATGTGAGTATCCTATAATACGAATTACTTTGTATACTCGAGGACTGTGGGTATGAAAAGGACGACATAGTGTTCCAGAAAGACAATGACCTGAAGCATACGTCGAAATTGGCGAAGAAATGGTTCAATGACAATGAAGTAGAGTTTCTGGATTGGCCCCACAGTCCCCAGACCTCAACCCAAGTTGAAGATAAAGCTGTATTTGTGCCAAATTGAGTCAACCAGCAATGAGAACGTGTAGAAGAGACTTGGAAACAGATTTCTGTTGAGATTTTGGCAGTGTTGAAAGCCAAAGGTGGATTTACAAAATACTAACAAAACAATAAAAATGAAAATTTTTAATTTTAGCAGCAAAACAGTAACAATGCAGTTACATGACAAGAATCTGCATAAAAAGTGGGACATTTAAAATGAGGGTATAGAAGAAATTGAGGATTAAAGTTTATGGTATCACATTAGGCTAATGGGATTATATGATTTATTATGTTCTTGTTCTTTTCTTTGTCTTTAAAATGTATATATCTACATTTTATATTAAAGAGGTTGTCCTCAGTATAGACCATCACTAGCTGATCATTGGGAGTCTAACACCCCACATTCCTACCAGCTGTTAGCGTGTAGCTCCATCGCCTAAAGTCAGTGCTGTAACTACACTGTATCGTCAACATTGTAATCGACAGGGCTGCAGAAACAAGCAATGTCCATTACATAGAACATCTAATCGTGGAGGTGCAGATTGTTGGACCCCCGCTGATCAGCTACTGATGGTCTATCCTGAGGATAGGCCATTACTTAAAAATGGCTGGACAACCCCTTTAAAGGGGTTGTCCGGGTTCAGAGCTGAAATCGGACATATCCCCATTTTCACCCAGGCAGCCCCCCTGACTACAGCATCAGAGCAACAAAATGATGGTGGTCTTTCGTTCAAAGCTGTAGAGGATGGTGAGATATGTAGCCTGAAAGTCAAAAGTTCAAAACATTGTTAGGCTACTTTCACACTAGCGTTTTTCTTTTCCAGCGCTGAGTTCCGTCCTAGGGCCTCAAATCCGGAAAAAAACTGATCAGTTTTATCCCCATGAATTCTGAATGGAGAGTAATCCGTTCAGGATGCATCAGGATGTCTTCAGTTCAGTCTTTTTGACTGATCAGGATTTTCAGAAAACCGTAGCATTTTGTATTTTTACCTCCAGCCACAAATCTGGAACACTTTGACTGAACGCCGGATCCGGCCTTTTTCCCATTGACTTGCATTAAGGCCGGCGCCGTGTGTTCCGTCAAACCGGATCCGGCTTTTGCATGTTAAACCCGAAAAATGTTAAAGTCCATAAATGGCGGATCCGTTTTTCCCAATGCATTTTTTCATTGTGATCAAAATCCTGATCAGGATTCAAATGTAATCAGTTTTCACACGTTTTTCCGGATTCGGCATGCAGTTCCGGTGTTCGGAATTGAACGCCGGATTCAAACAACGCTAGTGTGAAAATAGCCTTACCCTTTTGCTCGTCAGTGTATTGTACTGTACGTTTGCAGTTGGAAAGTATATTACTATTCATCATAACAGGCTGCTAATCACAATTGACACAATCACTAATACTAGTGTAACACTAAGCAGTATATCAGTATGTAGGTACAGTGTAGTGTGTGCCCTCTTCCACACAACAACATGTTTATTAGAGAATATGGCGCAACTAATAAACTTTAACATATCTGTGCACCTACTTTGCTTACACGTACAAAAATATAAGAGTATGTTCTCACATCACAAATCTTGAGGTTTTAGGAATAGATTCAGTGCATAAATCCACATCAATTTTGCTAATATTCCACAAACAATGCTGCACCATGGAAAAATAATAATTTACAGAAATAATGAACATATAATTACTCCCATGGATTCTGCATGAAAATCCATGGATTAGGCTACTTTCACACTTGCGTTAGGAGCGGATCCGTCTGGTGTCTGCACAGACGGATCCGCTCCTATAATGCCAACGCTTGCATCCGTTCAGAACGGATCCGTTTGCATAACCATGAACAAAAAAAAAAAAAAAAAAAAAAAATTTTTTTTTTTTTTTTTTTTTTGTTCATGATAATGCAAACGGATCCGTTTTGACTTTACATTGAAAGTCAATGGGGGACGGATCCGTTTGAAGATTGAGCCATACTGTGTCATCTTCAAACGGATCCGTCCCCATTGACTTCCATTATAAGTCTGGACGGATCCGTTCGCCTCCGCACGGCCAGGCGGGCACCCGAACGCTGCAAGCAGCGTTCAGGTGTCCGCTCACTGAGCGGAGCGGAGGCTGAGCGCTGGCAGGCGGATGCATTCTCAGTGGATCCGCCTCCATTGAGAATGCATCAGGGCTGGACGGCTGCGTTCGGGACCGCTCGTGAGCCCCTTCAAACGGAGCTCACGAGCGGACACCTGAACGCAGGTGTGAAAGTAGCCTTAGTCCCATTGAATCCATGCAGCAGAAATCTAAGAGTCAGCACTAAGATTCTTCCTTGAATCCTCTTATAAAAAACACATTGGATTTGCCATAGTGAAGTTTTAAAAAAGGGTTGAGGGGCTGGTAAATATAATATCCATGATAACTGTCCTTCTTATCATTGCAAATATTTCAAAAAACTGGGGGAAGCATCATGTATAACCTCTGCAGCGTTTCCTTTGCCCATTTTGTGTGCCTTTCTTTCATTCCCACAGTGTTGTGTCTAATTAAAGGGGTTGTGCATCAATATCTGATCGGTTGGGGTCCGACACCCAGCACCAGGGCCGATCAGCTGTTTGAAGAGCGCTGCTTCCTCTTCATTACACTACATGTCATCTACCCTACAGTGGCAGCATTCAAGTGAATAGAGTGAGCACTTGTAATTACACTGCATTTCTGAGATGACGGGCATGGTAATGAAGAGGAAGAAGCGGTACCATGGAGTGTCACCTCTTTTTCAAACAGCTGATCATCAATATAAAACCCCTGCACAACCCCTTTAACCCTTTAAGGCCCAAAGGTTTTTTTTTTTTTTTTGCGTTTTTGTTTTGCGCTCCCTGCCTTCCCAGAGCCATAACTTTTTTATTTTTCTGTTCACATAGCCATATGAAGGCTTGTTTTTGCGGGACAAGTTGTACTTTCTAATGCCACCATTTGATATTGCATATGATGTAGTGGTAAGCGGGATAAAAATTCCAAATGGGGTGAAATTGCAACAAAAAAAAACAATTCCACCACAGTTTTCCATTTTTTTTTATTTACGAGTTTCGATGTACAATAAAAGTGACCAGTTACTTTCATTCTACAGGTCATTATGAATCTGGTAATACCTTATATGTATAGATTTTCTTGCTTTTTAATAGTGATAAAAAAAAAAAAAAAAGTGGGAATAAAATACGTTTTATTTTTTTGTCGCCATATTTTGACCCCTATAAGTTTGTGTATGGAGCTGTATGGGGGCTCATTTTCTGCCGGGCGATCTGAACTTTTCATTGAGACCATTCTGGGGTGTGTATGACTTTTTGATCACTTTTTATAAAAAAAAAATTGTAGAAAATGAGTCGACTAAAAACGACGAATCAGCCATTTGGGCGCTTTTTTTCGTTTTGCTGTTTGCCGTATGGGGAATATATTTTAATATTTTTATACTATGGGCGTTTTTCGCACATCACGACACCCATGATGTGTATTTTTGAATTTTTTTAGTTCTTTTATTTTTATTTTGGGAAAAGGGGTGATTTGATTTTTTTTTACTTTTTTATAGTTCACATAGGGAACTATAACATGCAATCATTAGATTGCTATTCTCATAGACCCCAATGCACTAGCACTATGAGAGTCTATGAGATAATTGCTTGTTTCCTATGGAGCCCTATTAAAGGCAAGGGCTCCATAGGAAATACTATGCAGCAGCCTCCTGTTATTCACAAACAGGGGCTGCTGCATACACGCTCTGGCTCCTCCAATTGCCACACTGGGAAGCCAGAGCATCACCGGAAGCGCGCGCTTAGGGTGTTTCACGCGCTCAGATGCCGTGGTCAGGATTGCCTGTTGCGGACATGAGCCGCGGGTGTCTGCTAGAAGAAGCAGGCGGCCACCTGCAACTATGGCGCCCGCAGCGCTCAGGAGCGGGCGCCATCTTTAAAGACCCCGCCAGCACTATACATATACGGCGCTGGGCGTTAAGGGGTTAAAATTAATTCTTATCATTCACATAAATTCACAATACTGAGATATGTTTTCGTACTGTATGTGAACTTCCCCCTCTACCAGGCACCATTCCTTCATTATTACGGCACCATGATGCTATGAGCTCTGTGCTGTGCCAGTGTCATCTATTATAGGTGCACACACCATCAATTGCAGATGCCAGTGTCACGGCCTTTGGTTTGCGCTGTGACACTATTGCCACACTTGCGGTTGCCCGCGGCAACGTGTTGCTGTGAGAGCATGCGGTGGCAGTGTCTCGGCCTTCTGGGTGATTGCCGTGACATGGTTGCCACGCATGCTGTTGCCAGTGGTAACGTGTGGTTTGGTATGCTTGTGTGTGCACTTCCCCTTTAAGTTGTAGCCTCCCTCTGTCTGGTGCTGTAAGGGTTAACTCCCTGACTGGGTGTGGTCATTTGGCTTTTATCTTCTGTGGTTTCCTGGCTGGAGGCAGTTGTACTTCAGCTGTGGTTGCTGCTGGAGCTCTGCTCCAGTCCAGGGTGTTCCATCTGTCCAGTGAAGGCCACCCTTGTGGTCATACTGTCACGGTGGGGAGTGGGGGAAACCCCCCACCATGCGGTGTCAAAGGGTAAAAGGGGGTCAGCCTGGCCAAAATGGAGTAATAAGGGAGCAGGTCACCTCCTACAGCGTCCCAAATCCTCTCCCTGCCTCCTCACTGTATGAGCGGACCCCGATGGTAGGACGACTCATACTCAGGATTCCTAGAGACTCTAAGTCACCCTGGTAATCCGTCTCTTAGGAGCAGGGAAGAGATGACCTGTTCATCCCAGTAATGGAGGAACAGGAGTCTCTATCTGAGGCCAGGCTGCAAGGAGAGGGGAACACATACAGCATAAGGAGATGGCAGGTAAGTGAAACCAATAACACACTTACCTGCCACAGACACACTGACTGGAACCCGTGCACTAGTGCTGCTGTCCACACCAACATTAAAGGACACAGCACACACCACCAACCACACAGGAACCCAGGACAGCCATAGCTGCAATAAACATGAGACAGGGGAATGTCTAGTAAACATGCTGGACACCAAACACCACCAGACATGTAACACCAAACTAGACATACAAACACCCTGAACATAACCCACTCCGTACAAATAGGGACAGGAAGGGAAGGAGACACCGGGATAACATAGAACATCTCTGACCACAAGGGTGGCCCTCACTGGACAGATGGAACACCCTGGACTGGAGCAGAGCTCCAGCACCAACAACAGCTGAAGTACCACTGCCTCCAGCCAGGAAACCACAGAAGATAAAAGCCAAATGACCACACCCAGTCAGGGAGTTAACCCTTACAGCACCAGACAGAGGGAGACTACAACTTAAAGGGGAAGTGCACACACAAGCATGCCAAACCACACGTTACCACCATGCGTGGCAACCATGTCACGGCAATCACTCAGAAGGCCGAGACACTGCCACCGCATGCTCTCACAGCAACACGTTGCCGCGGGCAACCGCAAGTGTGGCAACAGTGTCACAGCGCAAACCAAAGGCCATGACAGCCAGCTGGAACCCCCTTCTAATGACCAGGATAGGAGATGCCTTATTTACATTTAAAAAAAACGTAGACATAACTAGTATCTGTCCATCCATAACAACCTGGGTAATAAAATATTCACATTATTAATTCCCGATAGTGAACATCGTTAAAAACAAAAAAAGGCTAAATTGTTGCTTTTTTATTCATTCCATCTCCTGAAAAAACTGAATAATGGCACATATTTAACCCTTTCTACCCCAGGACAGTTTTTACCTTCCTGCCCGGGCCATTTTTTGCAAATCTGACATGCGTCACTTTATGTGGCAATAACTTTGGAACACTTTTACTTATCCAAGCAGTTCTGAGATTGTTTTCCTGTAACACAGCAAGAGTTAACAGCTAAACAAAAGTCAATATTTATTACCCTTATTCTGCAGTTTATAGAAAAAAAACATTTGTGGTCGGGAACTGCTGTATGGACGCACAGTAGGGCGCAGAGGGCAATCAGCAACATATGGATTTTGGAGGGCAGTTTTCATAGGAATAATTTTCATGCGCCATGTTGCAATTGAAAACCATCTGATGCACCACTACAGTAAAAAAAAAGCCCAAAAAGTTACCCCATTCTAGAAACTACACCCCTCAAGGAATCTATCAAGGCATGAAGTGAGCACATTGGCCCCAAGGGTATATCATACAATTAGGAAACTCTTGACTGTGAAAATGAAAAATGAAATTTTTTTCTAGAAAAAATGAATTTACGCCCAAATTTTTCACTTTCACAAGGGGGAACTGGAGAAAATACACCCCATAATTTGTTGCCTATTTTCTCCTGATTACGGCAATACCCCATATGTGCTTGTATACTCCTATATGGGCGTACCACAAGGGTCAGAAGGAAAGGAACACCAAATGGCTGATGGAGGGCAGATTTCCTCTGAATAATTGACAGGCACCATCATGCATTGAACACACCCTGATGCACCCCTACAGTGGGAACCCGCAAAAAGTGACCCCATTCTGAAAACTACACCCCTCAAGGAATCTTTCAAGGCATGTAGTGAGGACTTTGACCCCAAAGGTAATTCATAGAATTAGGAAACACTTGACTGTGAAAATGAAAAATTAAATTTCTTTCCAGAAAAAATGACTTTCTGCCCACATTTTTCCCTTCCACAAGGGGTTGAAGGAGAAAATGAACCCCAGTTTGTGCTCCCTATTTTCTCCCCATTCAGGAAACACCCCATATGTGCTTGTAGCCTGCTGTATGGGCGCACCGCAGGCAAACAGCAAAATCTGGATTTTGCTGGCAGGCCTGAATTGGCAGACATGGATTTTAGGTGCCATGTCACATTTAACAAATTCCTGAGGTCCCCAAAAATTAAAAACCCCAATTTGGAAAGAGCACCCCTGTACGAACATTTTAAGTGGTGGAAAGGGTACTTTTCAGCAAACAGGTGTCTCACAGAAATTAATATGTATTGGTTGGTGAAAAGTGGATATGTAAGCAATGCAGACAAAATTAGAGATATAAGGTGGTAAAGCTATAGGGAGCATCAAGGATGAAATTATTCCATGGATGAGTGGTAGATTCTAAAACACTCCTTCATGCACAGGCCAGGCTTTTCAGGGCAGGTTTCGAAGTGGTACATAAATGGTGTTCTTGCTAATCCCCCCTTTTGAACACACTCTGCATCTTTTTTGGGTCCTTCCTTTTCTTGCTGTCTGGGGGACTTCACCTGGGAAATGTTGCCCTGGTGCAACACGGCCACTGTAACCTACAGAAGTACTGGGGCCCTCTTCTGCTTGGTTTGGCAGAATTATGACCTTGATCACTTCTTCTTGAAAGTGAAGAAATGTTCCAGTGTGTGCTCTAGATTTAAAGAGAACCTTTCATCGGTCCAAACATTGCAAGATAATTATCAGGCTACATAGAGCGGCGCCCAGGGATCTCACTGCACTTACTATTATCCCTGGGCGCCGCTCCGTTCGCCCGCTGTGCCCTCCGGTATCTTCACTTAATTGGTTCGACAAGGCGGAGTCTGCCCTGTTTCACCCTGGGCGTTCCTTCTCCCAGGCTGTAGCGCTGTCCAATCGCAGTGCAGAGCTCACAGCCTGGGAGAAAAAAAACTCAGATCAGAGACTGGCAACACGTGGGTTAAATTGATAAGTTCCTTGTGTATATTATTGTGTCTGTGTTTTGGTGAACGCCACACCCCTTGCTTCAGGTGTTGCTTGTTGGTAATTTACTTTCCCCATAAGTAGCTGCTTCTCACTCTTGGAGGTGCGGTTTATAGATTTTTTTCCTGTCTTTTTACTAGCTGGTCGGTTGTACTCTGTGGTGCTTCTGGAGTTGCCAGTTTTCTACTTTAAGATAAGTCTTGTCTTTTTTTCTTATTGTGTTTGTTATATTCCCTGTTGTTTGAATCTGGGCCTGAGACAGAGACTTTCATTCGTCCATCTGGGGAGGAATGGGTTGTCTCTGGTCCTCACTTTATTCCAGGGACTTATAGGGAACTAAGGGCCTAGGTATCCTGCATATGAATATTCCTACCTTCAAGGTCTATTCATATTGATAGGTAGTTAGGGCCCGGATTATGGTTGTTTAGGAGGTGACCTATTCCTTCCCTAGTTTCCAGGCCCAGTTACTGTTCCCCTTACCTCCTGTGTTCAGTGTGGAGTTTTCCCCCCACACTGATCGTGACACTGCCTCAGCTGTTGTTCTGGGGCGTCTTCTAGAGGGTTCCTCATCAGCAAATGATGATGATGAGGGGGTAGAGGAGTAAAGGAAAGTGGTGTCCTCTTCTACCTCGCTGGCAGACTCAGTATCGGAGGCAAGGATGGCATATGCCTCTTCAGCCGAGTACATTCTCCAGGACATTTTTATTTTTGGGTGTGTGTAATGTGTCAGGGAGGTGTATGTAATGATTTCACAGGTGAGGGGGCTTGTAATAAATTTCCAATAAGATTTAGGGGAAGGAAAAAAAAAAAGAGAATTAAAAAAAAGGAAAAGATAAGAAAATGAATATGAAAATTTAGGCCAAAAAAACGCCTACTGGAAAAAAAATGTTAAAAATGAGCAGAGTTGCGATCAGTAAAAATTACGTTACTGATCGGCACTCAGCAGGCGCAGTACTTGCGCACGCAAATGGGCACAAAATATACACTACCTAAAATTGAGATATATATGATCAGCGCACCTGAGCGCACAGGTGCAAAAAGCATGTACGTACAGTAACATAGTAACATAGTACATAAGGCCGAAAAAAGACATTTGTCCATCCAGTTCGGCCTGTTATCCTGCAAGTTGATCCAGAGGAAGGCAAAAAACCCTGTGAGGTAGAAGCCAATTTTCTCCACTTTAGGGAAATAAAAAATTTCTTCCCGACTCCAATCATGCAATCAGAATAACTCCCTGGATCAACGACCCCTCTCTAGTAGCTATAGCCTGTAATATTATTACGCTCTAGAAATACATCCAGGCCCCCCTTGAATTCCTTTATTGTACTCACCATGACCACCTCCTCAGGCAGAGAGTTCCATAGTCTCACTGCTCTTACCGTAAAGAATCCTCTTCTATGTTTGTGTACAAACCTTCTTTCCTCCAGACGCAGAGGATGTCCCCTCGTCACAGTCACAGTCCTGGGGATAAATAGCTGATGGGATAGATCTCTGTACTGACCCCTGATATATTTATACATATTAATTAGATCTCCCCTCAGTCGTCTTTTTTCTAAAGTGAATAACCCTAATTTTGATAATCTTTCAGGGTACTGTAGTTGCCCCATTCCAGTTATTACTTTAGTTGCCCTCCTCTGAACCCTCTCTAGCTCTGCTATGTCTGCCTTGTTTACAGGAGCCCAGAACTGTACACAGTACTCCATGTGTGGTATGACTAGCGATTTGTAAAGTGGTAGGACTATGTTCATATCACGGGAATCTATGCCCCTTTTGATGCAACCCATTATCTTGTTGGCCTTGGCAGCAGCTGCCTGACACTGGTTTTTGCTGCTTAGTTTGCTGTTTATTAAAATTCCTAGATCCTTTTCCATGTCAGTGTTACCGAGTGTTTTACCATTTAGTATGTACGGGTGACTTGCATTTTTCCTTCCCATGTGCATAACCTTACATTTATCAGTGTTAAACCTCATCTGCCACTTATCTGCCCAAGCCTGCAATCTATCCAGATCCCTCTGTAGTAGTATACTGTCCTCATCAGTGTAAATTACTTTACACAGTTTAGTGTCATCTGCGAGGATGGCATATGCCTCTTCAGCCGAGTACATTCTCCAGGACATTTTTATTTTTGGGTGTGTGTAATGTGTCAGGGAGGTGTATGTAATGATTTCACAGGTGAGGGGGCTTGTAATAAATTTCCAATAAGATTTAGGGGAAGGAAAAAAAAAAAGAGAATTAAAAAAAAGGAAAAGATAAGAAAATGAATATGAAAATTTAGGCCAAAAAAACGCCTACTGGAAAAAAAATGTTAAAAATGAGCAGAGTTGCGATCAGTAAAAATTACGTTACTGATCGGCACTCAGCAGGCGCAGTACTTGCGCACGCAAATGGGCACAAAATATACACTACCTAAAATTGAGATATATATGATCAGCGCACCTGAGCGCACAGGTGCAAAAAGCATGTACGTACAGTACATGCGTGCAAAAATCTACTCTCACAGTACATGAAATTGAATTATACTGTATATACAGTTGTAAGAAAAAGTATGTGAATCCTTTGGAATGATATGTATTTCTGCACAAATTGGTCATAAAATGTGATCTGATCGTCATTTAAGTCACAACAATAGACAATCACAGTCTGCTTAAACTAATAACACAAATAATTAAATGCTATCATCTTTTTATTGAACACACCATGTAAACATTCACAGTGCAGGTGGAAAAGGTATGTGAACCCCTAGACTAATGACATCTCCAAGAGCTAATTGGAGTGAGGTGTCAGCCAACTGGAGTCCAATCAATGAGATGAGATTGGAGGTGTTGGTTACAGCTGCCCTGCCCTATAAAAAACACACACCAGTTCTGGGTTTGCTTTTCACAAGAAGCATTGCCTGATGTGAATGATGCCTCGCACAAAAGAGCTCTCAGAAGACCTACGATTAAGAAATGTTGATTTGCATAAAGCTGGAAAGGGTTATAAGTATCTCCAAAAGCCTTGCTGTTCATCAGTCCATGGTAAGACAAATTGTCTATAAATGGAGAAAGTTCAGCACTGCTGCTACTCTCC